>NC_061121.1:77340161-77640161 GCF_002878395.1 Capsicum annuum
ATAAAAGCCAAAACCACCACCAATACCAACTCCACCACCACCACCACCAATACCAACTCCACCAGCACTAACACTAATACCGATACCAACTCCACTAACACCAAAACCAACATCACTAATACCAATACTAATACTAATCACCACCCATACCAACACCACTAACACCAACACCAACACTACCAACACCAACACCAACACCAACACCACTAATACTAACACCAATACCAATACCACCACCACCGCCACCAACAAGAATCACCACCAATACCAACACCACTAACACTAACACCAACACCAACACCAATACCAATACCAATACCAACACCACTAATACCAATACCATAAATACTAATAACATCACCAACACTATAAACACCACCACTACTACCAACACCAATCACCACCAATACCAACACTACCAATAACAACACCAACTCCACCAGCAATACTAATACCACCAATACCACCACCACAAACACCACCACTATCACTAATACCAACTCTACCACCACCACCACCATCACCAATACCACCACTACCACCACCAATACTAGCACCACCAAAACCAATAATACGATAACTATGAACAATAACATTAATAAAAATAAATAAATAACAAAACTACCAACAAACAAAACAAATAAACAATAAACAAACAACACCAATAGTGTCAATAACTCCGCCAACAGCCACCAATAACTACCCAAACACCATTCAATAATACCATGACAATCAATAGAACACTACAACAAAAACAAAGGTTTTCTCAGGGTCTTTCTATATTATTTAGCATCAAAACTCAAAATTATTAATCCATTCTTGAAGAAAATACAAATAAAATCTTCTTTTTCACCATTAACTAAAAACCCTAATTTTTTCAAAAAACAATAAATATAGAACTCTTCTCAAACTCTTTTACCTATGAAGAGAGAGAAAATGATGGATACAAGCAAGAAGGAAGTTGAAAATAACAACTATGTGGTCAAAAATTGGAAAAAATTGATCTATTGTGAAGGTTTGAGCAATCTTTTGAGTAGTTATTATTTGTAATATAGAGAGAGAGAAAGAGAGAAAAGTGGAAGAGATTTGAAATAATGAAATATTTTTTGCAACTGGATGAAATGATTTGAAAAATGATTGACCCTTTGTATTTTTACTATGCATTAATTATGAGTTGATTTGTATTTTGAAAAAGAATGTCAAGTGTTGAAAATGTTAATTTGATCCCAATTGATCTTAGACTATCTTAATTAATTTTTTTAAAAGAGATAAATTTTAACTGTTTGATAATAAATAAAATTATTTTCACTAATATTAGATTTTAGTTGTTAAGTTCAATTGAAACTTTAATGAATTTAATATTAATTTTAATATTAATTACATGTCTATATCTATTTGATAATTTACAACAAATAAAAATATTTATTCTAACATATTACTCATATGTTGCCATAGATGAGTAATATGTTAGAAATGACCAAATAGAAAAAATAATCTATTGTAATAGATGAGTCATCTATTGCAACACCTAAGTAATATATAGGAAATAACCAAGCAGATAAATTAATTGTTGCAACAGATGAATCATCTGTTACAATAAATGAGTATAATTGTTTGATAATTTGAATAAATACGCCATTTATTACAATATGTTGATCATCTATTGTAATAGATGTCTATAGTTATTTGATAATTTTCAACAAATGCTATCATCTGTTACAACAGATTAGTCTTTTGTTTATTCAAATAAATCTATTATCTGTAATAAGTAAATTGATTTAGCTATAATTAAAGATGGTCATGTAATTGCAATAGTTGATCATGTAATTGCAATGAGATCAATTGAAATTGTAGTTGAACTTATCAATTCATCCTTAATCACAGCTAAATCAATTTAGTCATTTTAAAAAATAGCTTGATTTGAATCATTTCAAGTGAAATTAGTCAATTGATAACTCTACTCAGGACGAACACAATAGCTGATCATGTAATTACAATGAGATAAATTAAAATTATAGTTGAACTTATCAAGTAACCTTAATTGTATCTAAATTAATTTAGTGATTTCAAATAATGACTTGATTTGAATCATTTCAAGTAAAATTGGTTAGTTAATAACTCTAGTCAGGACGAATGCAATAGTTGATCATGTAATTGCAATGAGATCAATTAAAATTGTAGTTGAACTTATCAACTCATCCTTAATCATAGCTAAATCAATTTAGTCATTTCAAATAAGGGCTTGAGTTGAATTCATTTCAAGTGAAATTGGTCAATTGATAACTTTACTTAGGACGAACACAATAGTTAATCATGTAACTGCAATGAGATAAATTAAAATTATAGTTGAAATTATAAAATCATCCTTAATTATAGATAAATCAGTTTAGATATTTCAAATAATGACTTGATTTGAATAAGCAAAGGACTAATATATTGCAACAGATTATACATCAGTTGAAAATTATCAAATAATTATAGGCATCTATTAAAATAGATATTCAACCTATTGCAATAGATGACTTATCTATTGAAAATTATCAAAAAGAAATTGACATCTATTCCAACAGATGACTTATCTATTGGAAATTATCAAATAAATATTACCATCTATTGCGATAGATGACTTATCTGTTGGAAATTATCGAGTAGATATTAACATTTGTTGCAATAAATGACTTATTTATTGGAAAATATTTTTTTAAAAGAAGTTTTATGTCCAAAATTTAAAAATAAAAAAATACTAAGGTGGTCTAACATTTTTTGGATAACACAAAAATCTCCTCTTTGTGTTATCTTATCTTGTCTTTTCAATGTCACCATCACCGTCTTCTCTTTCTTATCAAAGTGTTCACCACCATAAATTAATAAATATTTAAACCCATCTCTAGAATTCTCTCTCCTTCAACCATAAAATAATTATCTCTCATTTTTCTCTTTCTCTCCTTTTAGGATAATCCCAATCATCTTATTTTTCTCTCTCTTTCCTCTCCTCTTTCGCCGAGGATTCTTTTGGATCTTATTCAATCTATATATTTTCTCCTCTTTCATATGAAATTAGTGTTTTGATTCCCTTACTTTTGACAAGCCAGGTATTGTTCACTATTAGATCTGGACTCTCTGCTATTATTCTTGCCTTCTCATCTTTTTCTTTGCCAGTTTCATCAAATTTTTCATGTTTTCTTTGATGAAAATTGAAATTGTGTATATTATATTTTCACATTAGTTACTTGCATCTATTGTTTTTATTTATTTAACCATTACCCATATCCTATTTATTAAGAAAATTAAAGAAAAGGTGTCTTTTAAGTCTTGAATGAACGAACAGTTATTTTTATTAAATAATCAAAAAATATCATGTACCTTGAGAGTTATTCCAATAGATGGTTCATTTTTTTCAAAAGATTGTTCATCTGTTTTAAGAACTCAAAACCTGGATTGAATTTTTCCAACAAATGGGCCATCAGTTGTAATAGATTGGTCATCTATTAAGAGAACTTAAAAAATCGTGTGGCTATATCAGTGTTATCTGTTTGTTTTTTGTTTGTTTCTTTGTTGTTGATGCCTTTTTTGGTGTAGTAGTGTTGGTGTTTTTGGTGTTTGTATTGGTGGTATTGGTGTTGCAACAGGTGAAATATCTGTTGGAAGATATTAAAATAGGTCTTCCAACAGATTTCCCATCTGTTGCAACTGATGAATCAGTTGTTGGACTAAATCATATTAGATCTTCCAATAGATGAATTATCTATTGCAAGAGATAGAGCACCGTTGGAAGATATCATAAAAGTCTATAGTAATGATGGATTCGAAGGAATAAGCTGCTTGCGGAGGAACCACTTCATATGTGGGAGGTATGTATTACTAATCATGTTATCATGAAAACATATATAGAGGACACTGAGTTTGTGAATTTTGTTTTTAACTAATTAGGCATTGATTATTCAAATAAGATATTACATTTTACAGAAAAGTTTGATAGGTTCAAACTGATAAGGCTGAGGGACCTAGTAGGTGGTGTCGATACCCTGTTATGGTTTAATGATGGTTTTGATAATGTTTATATGTCAAGTTTGGTGAAGGGATCAAGTTTTGGTAGCAGTGTAGAGATTTAATAGTGATTAGACTGATTTTAAGGGTTCAATAGACTTTTGAAAGGCCTTCAAAGCCTCTCACTACTGTAAATAAGAATGGAAATAAATATAGTTATTGTCCTGGTCTAAATTTATATATATTGGTTGCTCGGGGTGATGATTATACAATAGAAGGTGCTTGAGAGAATATCCACGAGAGAAGGGGGAGCCACTGAAAACTATCTCAACTCAGACCCTATTAAATAAAAGAAACACAGGATGGTAAGGAACGTGTAGTAAATCTGCCCGATGAAATTGACATGAAAAATCAAAAACTGAATAAGCTGCAAAATTATAAATCCACCACTCATTGTTGAAAAGAAAAATAATGACATGGACTATAGCTGCGAGCTTTTCTAGGTAACTACGACTAGTTAGCATGGTCTGAATAGTCACCTCCAAAGAAAGAAACACAAGTCCAAGGAAGCATAGTTGCAAGCATCAATGGATGGAAAGATATGCAGTGAAGAATAAAACTTGCATAAAGAATGCCTGAAGTAAAAATATAGGATCAAGCCAAGGCTGCAACTTCAGAAGTTAAACTTGCATCCTATGCCTTTTGTTTATGGTTCTGGTCATGCCAATTGCAGTGGAAATAGAAAGGAATGGGATTTCTACCCAACTTCAGACCCTTTTGTTTCCATTGCTATTCAACTGATCAAAACCACAAACAGAAGGCCTGGTATACAAGTTAAACTTTAAAAATTACCTCGTGCCTTGATCCCTTATTTTTACTTCAGGAGTTCTTGGTGCAAGTTTCATTCTTGACTGTATATCTTTCCATCGCCCGGTGCTTGCAAAGCTGCTTCCTTGGGCTTGTGTTTCTTTCTTTAGAGGTGATCATTCAGATCATGCTAACTAGTCACAGTTACCTAGCAAAATGTATAGCTCCAGTCCACTTTACTATTTTCTTTTCAACAATTACTGACAAATTTTCATATTTGGATACACTTTCATATTTGCAACTCATTCATATTTTTCGTCTTGTAAGTGAATTTCATTAGACAGATTCACAAGAAGTTCCTTGCTTTCTGCCTTATGTTTCTTCTTTAATAAGGTTTGGATGATATAGTCTTTAGCAACTCCTCTTTACCTCGTAGCTATTCTGCTATAACATATTTGTTGTATAATAAATAACCCGAGCAACCCATCCATATAAATTTGGACTAGGCGAATTTCTATTGGTTTTCCATTCTTGTTTGCTACATCGGGAGGCCTCGAAGGCCTTCTCAAATCCATTACACCATAAAAATAAGTGTAATCACTATTGAATCTCTACACTGCCATCAAATATTGATCCCTTCTTGATTCATATATATGAGCAAAACCATCATTAAATTGTAATAGGGTATCGACACCATCTTCATTGTCTGTTAGCCTTATCAATTTTCACCTATCAAATATAAATGTAAAATGTAGGATCTTATTTGAAGGATCAATTAACTGTATTCACAAAATTATTATACTTTATGTATATTGTCATGATAACCTGATCAGTAATATATGACTTCGACACATGAAAGCAGATCCATCCATCTACATGCACCTTATTCTTCTTACCACATCAATGTCAAATAATGTTTTATCTTAAGTTCCCATCATGAAGTAGTGTACAAAAATTTAGAGGATCAAAGGGTAACCATCTTTAAAGCCTTTCTTCTTAATATTCTAGGAAGGGTAACAATAATCTTAAGAACTAAAAACCTGATCAAGATAAACTCTTGCTGCTATTGGATTGAGTTCTTCCAACAGATGACCCATCTGTTGCAAAAATGGGAAATCTATTAGACGACATGCCCATCAAGAAAAAAAATACTTCGTATGCAAGAACGCTGGCTATAAAAGAACTATATTCCTAGATCATTGATGAGTGGTAAATTTACCACTCATTGACATCCAAATTCGTGCACACTACTATGGTTACATTGCATAAATGAGGCAAAATTGTCATTTGAATGCACTAATACCTATAGTTCGCAGGTTTATAAAGAATTGGAAGAAAACAAGTGAAGTAAGATGAAAAGGGAACACAAAGGGAAAAGTTAGTGCAAAAGATGGAAAATCTTGAGATAGGATCGACCTCAGTTACTGCGATCGTGGTCTAAGGGCTGCAATCGCAACTGGTAAAGGCCTGGTCAAAGCATGGAAATTGCAATATGTTGATGTGATCGTGGGCGTTGCGATCATGATCAACTAATGGTGATCGAGATGATGCGGGATTTTCTTAAGGGCAGATGGGTTATTTCACACAGCTGGTTCTAATCTTCAAAATGGCAAAACCCTATAACTTTTGGGACATTCTTCCAAACCACTTTGAAGCTCTCATAGAGATAAGATTTCTAATTAGTGAGAAGACATAATTGTTATTAAATTTTCCAACCTTTCAAACCATACCCCCAATTTTAATTTATGTTTTACTTTATGTTTACATTGCAGGTAAATACTTAGAAGCTTTCAACATACATGGATTCGAATACTATTACACTCCTTGTGGATTTGATCCTAACTAAAGTTGGATTATTATATTGTCAATGATCATCCTACACCAAAATAATGATATATGTGAGTGTAATCAAAATAAATCATTGCCAAGGAGTGAAACTTAGTTTTCACTTGTGTGGTGTTGATAGTAACTTTGGGTTCACCCGTGGTGTCGTATTTCACTTTTGTTGTTGTTTTTTATTTTTGATTAGGTGATTATTATTTCTTCCAAATAACAATGAGTCAAGAAGGATTATCCACAACCCATCATATGAACATGTTGAAGTTATGGATTATGTTAGTGATGAGGAGCATGCTAGTTCCATTTGTATTGCCCCTACCAAGGAAAATCGAGTATTTTATATTACAAGTGTTATGCTCCACTTACTTCATATGAAGGGTTTGTTTGGGGGTCAACCGCATGAAGATATCAACCTTCATTTGAGGAATTTTGTGGAAATATGCTCAACATTTGATATTTCTCATATCTAACAAGAGTCCATGCGGTTACACCTCTTCCCATTCTTTTTAATAAGCAAGGCGGTGTTGTGGTTGAGGTCTCTTCCCATTGGGTTGATCATATCTTGGGTTGCTCTTACTGATGCTTTCTTATAACATTATTTCCCATTACCAAAGATGTTGCAATTGAGTGATGAAATTACAATTATTCATCAACACAATAGGAAGCTTTTGTATGAAGCAATTGCGAGATTTAAGGATAAGCTTATGAGATGTCTAAACCATGAGGTGCCGGAGAATATGCTCCTCCAAAAATTCTATAGGAAATTGGACCAATTCAATAAATCCATAGTGAACAATGCATCCGGCGGATCCCTTATTAAATTTCTTTATAGAGTTGGATCAAGTGTGTTAGATCAAGTGTCAAATCTAGCCAGGGGTTGGCACATGAAAGATGCTGAGGTGGCCATGTAGGTTCCCTCTTCATACTTCGTGTGTCAAGATTGAAGAAAATAAGAGAAGGAAAGAGATAAAAATATGATCAAGGTGATGTCACATCTTGAACTTCTTACTAAACATGTGATAAGAACCTCCATTGAAAAAATCAATGTTATAGATGCAAGGGATACTATGGTATGTGAAGATGCAGAATATGAGATATTTGATGACAAGATGAGATTGTTGCCAAATTATTTAGAGGCTTTTCATGTTGCCTCTCAAAGACAGGGTAGGAATCAAGGTCGGAACAATGAGAACCAGGACATGTCTCCATGCAAAATGGAGAAGTACATTAATGAAGATATTTTGGCCAAAATTTTAATATGAGTCGAGGGGACCAACATAATGGTAAGGTAAATAAGGAGTGACTTCTCTAAGTTACACCAAATGGTAGAGTCTCATTCAACCGCCATCAAACAACTAGAGGAAAAAATTGAATCAAATATCAGCATACCTCATAAAAAGACAAAATAAAGAGATGTCGAGTGGTATGGTAATAAATTCTATTGTCACTCAAAGTGGGAGAACTCTTGGCAAGGTCATGGAGTTTGATAATGACCCAAGCAAAACAGAAAATAATAAGTAAACATATGTAAAGAGAAAGAGGTAGAATGATGATGATTTAAAGCCAAATGAAGTTATCACTGAAAATTCAAAGGTGAAAGAACCCCAAATTGTCTCCATGCAACCAATTACAATTCCTCCCCCTTTTCCTCAAAGGCTCAAGTAAAAAGGGGAAAATGCCAAGTTCAAAAAATTTCTTGATAAATTTCACAACCTCTTCATCAACATTCATTTGATAGGGGCCTTGCAAAAAAAAATTAGGGTATTCTAAGTTTATAAAGGAATTAGTCTCTAAAAATTGGCTTGTGGATGATGAAACAATAGAAGTGACTCATTATTGTAGTGCAATTATATGAAGCACGATGGTGGAAAAGAAGAAAGACCCCAAAGCTTTCACAATCCTGTGCACCATTAGATGTTCAAGCTTGTAAAGTCCTTGTGTGACCTCATGGAATGTTTAAATTTAGTGTTATATGCCATATTTCACATGCTAAGGTTGGGGAAACTGCAACCTACCACTATGATATTACAAATGGCCGATCGGACTATCAAGAAACCTATTGAGATACTTCATAATGTGCTAGTTAAAGTCGATCGGTTCATCTTCTCGGCTGACTTTGTGATCCTTGTTTGTGAATTAGACTATAAAATCCCTATTATTTTTGGAAGGCCTATTTAGCCACCAAGAGAGCATTGGTGGATTTAGAGTGTGGCGATATGAAGTTTCTCCTAAAAATAATGAGGTTTCTTTCAATGTATGTAAGTCCCTAAAAAAACAAATGGACTTGCAAGTAATTTTAGTGATCGATGACATAGATGATGAGGTATCGAATTATGCCGATGTGGGTTTGGTGAATGACCCATTAGTGGGAGTCTTATGGAATTGTGAAAGTGATGAAGCCAAAGTATTCGATGAAGCGGTTGCATCTTAACAGGATTTGGATCTTAAACCATGAACCTGGTAAAGTTGGACCTTGATCTAAAAAAAAGTTAGAGTTTGCCTGCAAAGACATCCATCCTTGAGCCACCTTAAATTAAGTTGAAGTCGTTGCTTCCCTACCTTTAATATGTATTCTTGGGTGATGGTGAAACTTTTCCTATCATTATTGCAAGGGATATCGAGCCTCATAAAGTGAAGGCTTTGAAATTAGTAGTGAAAAAGTTCATTCCAGTGATCTGATGGACAATTGCAAATATCATAGGCATTGCTCCCAGCATTTGTTCCCATATGATCAAGTTATAACTATATCATGTACCAAGTATGAAACATCAAAAGAGGATAAATCAACCCATGCAAGAGGTGGTGAAGAAACAAATTATAAAATGGCTTGACGCGGGAGTCATTTATCCAGTATCTAATAGCACGTGGGTAACCCCGATGCAATGTGTTCCAAAAAAGATGTCACACGGTATTTAAGAATGAAAAGAAAAATATTGTTCCTGTTTGATGGGTAACGCGGAAGATGGTACGCATGGACTCACAAATTGAAATCTTGGATCAAGAAGGACCACTTCCTCATGCCCTTTATAGGCCAAATGCTAGATAGGTTGGCCGAGCGGGGGTGGTATTCCTTTCTAGATGGTTATTCAGGATAGAATCAAATTTATATTACCTCGGAAGACCAATAGATAAAAATATTCACTTGTCCCTATTGCACATTCGCATTAAAGCGGATGCCCTTTGGTTTGTGCAATTCACCGATAATATTTCAACTGTGTTTGTTATCAATTTTTGAGTGTATGGTTGATGATTTGATGGAAGTCTTCATGGACGATTCTCTGTGGTGGGAAACTCATTTGAGTCATGCCTTGAGCATCTAAGAAAAGTACTTGAGAGATGTGTGGAAACCAACTTTGTCCTCAATTAGGAAAAAATGTCATTTTATGGTCAAGGAGGGTATTATTTTGGGCCACAAGATTTTGGGGAAGGGTATACAAGTTAATAAAGCTAAGGTAGAAGTAATTGCCAAGTTACCCTATCTCACTTCCGTAAAGGGTGTTCAAAGTTTTCTTGGGCATGCTAGGTTCTATCGGTGATTTATTATGGATTTCTCCAAATAGCACATCTAATGTGCAAACTCCTTGAAAAAAGGCAAAATTCAATTTTGATGATGAATGCGTGAAGTCCTTTAATTGTCTCAAGAAGTTGCTTATATCGGATTCCATTATTATGGCCTCAAATTAGTTGTCTCCATTTGAAGTGATGTGTGATGCAAGTAGAATTGCATTAGGGGCGGTGTTGGGTTAATACAAAGAAAGTTATTTTATCCGATCTATAATGCGAGCAGTACCTTGAATGATGCTCAACGTAACTACACAGTTATGGAGCAAGAATTGTTGGTGGTGGTATATGCTTTGTAGAATTTTTGTGCCTATTGTTGGGCACCAAATCGGTGGTGCACATGGATTATGCCGCCCTTAAATACCTCATGGAAAAGAAAGAATCTAAACCACACTTGATTAGATGGATCTTGCTTTTGCAAGAGTTTGATTTTGAGGTAAAGGACCGAAAGGGTTGCGAAAACCAAGTGAACGACCACATTTTGCAGCTTGAAAATTATCATGAAAAGCATGAGGAGATTAATATTGATGATGAATTTCTGGATGAACTAGTTATGTCAATATCAAGGAATATAACACTATGGTTTACCCACTATGCTAATTAGGTGGTGAGTGGAGTACTCTCTAAGGATTTTAGCTATCATCAAAGAAAGTAGTTCTTGTTTAACGTAAAGAAATATTTTTGGGATGAAACCTTTCTATTTCAAGAATAAGCGGATGGTATGATTTGGCATTGTGTTATGGAAATGGAAATGAAAGACATCTTTAAAGCATGACATCCTCCCCTTCGGTGGTCACCATGGGGGATTCAAACCGCTACCAAAGTTCTTCAATGTGGTTATTATTAGACCACCATTCATAGAGATGCCATTATGTGGGTCAAAGTATGTTATCATTGTCAAATGCAAGGTGATATCTTGAGAAGACATGAAATGCCACTTAGACCTAATCTTGAAGTCGAACTTTTCTACGTGTGGGGAATTGATTTTATGGGTCCTTTGTAAGATCCTTTGGTAACAAATATATATTGGTGGCTTTTGATTATGTCTCCAATTGGGTAAAAGCCATGGCCCTTTCGAACAATAAGATCAAAAGAGTCACTTTCTTCTTGAATAAATACATCTTTAAAAGATTTGGAATGCTTCGTGCTATTATTAGTGACGAAGGCTCACATTTTTGCAATCGGGTTTTTGGATATCTCCTTGAAAAATATGGTGTGAAGCATAAGGATGATACGCTAGATCACCCCCAAACAAGTGGTCAAGTCGAAGTGTCCAATTGAGAAATCAAAGCTATACTTTAGAAGACCATAAATATTGGCCGAACTAATTAGGCAAGGCAGCTTGATGAGGCACTTTGGGCGTATAGGATGGCCTACAAAACCCCAATTGGTAAGTCCCCTTACCAATTGGTTTTTGCGAAGGCATGTCACTTGCCCATCGAGCTTGCGCAAAAAGCTTTATAGGCATTGAAGAAGTTAAATATGAATTGGGAAGAGGCTTCCAAGTCAAAGATCACTAAACTTCATGACTTGGAGGATTTCCAACTCAAGGTCTATGAAAGTTCAGCTTTATCTAAAGAGAAAATGAAGAAATGGCATCATGCTAAGATCCTACAACGAGAATTTCATGTAGGAGATAGTGTACTTATTTACAACTCTCGCTTGACTCTTTTTGCGGGTAAGCTTTATTCTAAGTGGTTGGGCCCCTTTGTGATTTCGAGTATTTACCCTAGTGGTGTTATCGAATTAGAGGACCACGAGAAAAAAGGATTTGTGGTAAATGAGCAAAGGATGAAACACTAAAATATAGGATGCCCTAGGGTGGTCAAGGTGGAGTGGTGCATTTTTTAAAGATCCTTAATATTGATAAAGAAGCATCGTTCTGCGATGTTAAATCAAGTGCTTGATGGGAGACAACCTATTAGTTACACACTTATTGTATTTTTGATGTTTTTAGGAGTTTTGAAACTAGTTGGAAGACCAAGAAGCAGGGGAGAAATAGAGTTGGAAAGTTGGCAGCTATGCAAAAAAATAGAGCAAAATAGGGGAAAAATCAGTTTCAGTTACCATGACCGTGATTGCGGTACATCCTATCGCGATTAGGATAATCTAGAAAATTTGTGTTGCATCTTAAAGGAGCTAATTCTAACCCTTCTAATTCTTTTATATGCTGTAGTGAGGGCACTTTATTAAGTTGGGTTGGGGTTAAATTTGTGTTTGGGCATCGTAATCTAAAGTCTCACCCCAAGCATAGTGATTTTTGTATTCCTTTTGATTAATTTTGGATGAGCCTTTTCGATGATGGATTAAGTGATGACATTCTTAAGGGAAAATCATCGTGATTGGGTGTTGATCCATAGATGTAGGAAAAGTCTAAGTACCCATAGCATTGGAGTTTTGGGATCGCCCTTATACCGATAGTGAAGTCTGAGTTTTGATCCATAGATGTAGGAAAAGTCTAAGTACCCGTAGCATTGGAGTTTTGGGATCGCCCTTATACCGATAGTGAAGTCTGAGTAGCCAGATTATTTGCCCTTATTAGAGTCAAAATGTGTGACGACGTCTTAGTTTGGTGCCATCAATAGCAAACTTTGTGTGGTATAAATGCGAAGAAAGCACCCCCATCCATCCAATATTTTTTATCAAGGGCATGGATGTAACTAATTTTGTAACAATGCTGCTTTACCTCTTTTTATGACTCCAAAGTCCTTAGTTTCCAATACATGAAAAATACCTCTGTTTATCTCTAGTAGGATATACAATTGAGCCTCCTTGAAAATTTTACATGTCATGTGTGGTGAGCATAGTTGTTTAACTCTTATGCTTACTTGTATTATCTAAAACTTGCCCCGTTAGTCTCTCAAGGCTAATCGTGATTATGCTTGGTTGGTGAAATGATCTTTGGCCTTCTTTGTGAACATCGGAACCCACTTTAGCCTAAATAGCCTAGTCGTACATAGAATAGTATCCGTAGTCACCCATTTTGAGCCTTTAAGCCTTTCTTTGGCAACCACATTCGAAGCCTTGAACCATTCTATTTTATCCCTCCCTCTTTGAACTTGAAAATACAACTTGAGGCCAAAAGCCTAACTTGGGGGTGGTAAGTCTTGGAAGAGGTGACCTTGGGCCATGGTATTGTAAGTGAATGCCGAAAATCTAAGCAAAGAGCACAAGTGAAGAAGTGAAAAAGAATGGAATCATCAAAATAAGAAAAAGCCTAGATTGCACTAAAGATATAAATGAGAAGAAAATGCTTTCAAAAGAAATGGGTGAATCGAGGTAGTGAAAGTAGGCATATGTGTGAAATAAAAATAAATGAAGTGACCCATGGTCCAAAGTTTGGTTGAATAGTGTGATGTAGATGTTCACGGAGGGTGTAGTCACTTTATTCCAAATGATACCATACTCTTTCGCTGAGCCTACATTACAAGCTTTAAAAACTCCTTCGAGATCTCCAATCAAGTATATTCATAGTAGTGGAGATTGAAAATAAGGGCAAGCATATGGTATGGTACTCATTTGCATTGAGAGATTCTTTGTGAGAGTGAGTGTTTCCACTCAAATACCTTGTTACATGATAGATAATTTGATGTATGGGATATCATTTGTGTGAGGAGACATGTAGACAAATTGAGGTGGGTAAAATTGTCATCTTTCAAGAATGAGGCGAAGAAGTGTAGTTGAGTTGCTCTCGATGGAGATTCACTTTTAGTGAGTTAATGATTGTTGCTTAGTTATTATTTAAAGTATTTTGTATACTTGAAAGTGTGATTTAGTTTGAGGGGAGTTGTAAGACAAGATTTACCCATGTTTGTGAACTACTTGTTGATGCTAACCAAGTTTGAAATCATTGTGATCATTAGGTCATATGAATGGGCTTATAATTGCATAACCTCATTGAATAAGAGGTAGTGTTGTTTGAGAACAAGCAAAGGTTTAAGTTGGGGGTGTTGATGAGTGGTAAATTTACCACTCAATGACATCCAAATTCGTGCAAACAAATATGGTTAAATTGCATAAATGAGGCAAAATTGCCATTTGAATGCACTAATTCCCATGGTTTGCAGGTTTACAGGTAATAGGAAGAAAACAAGTAAAGTAAGCTGAAAAGGGAACAAAGAGGTCAAAGTTAGTGCAGAAGCTAGAAAATCTGGAGCTGGGATCGACCCTAGTTATCTCGATCACGGTCTAAGGGCCGCGATCACAAACAGTCAAGTCCTGGTCAAAGCATGGCGATTGCAATAGTTTAATGCGATCGTACACGTCGTGATCGTGATCAACTAATGGCGATTACGATGATGTAGGATTCTCCCAAGGGCATATTGGTCATTTCACACAGCTGGTTCCAATCTTTAAAAGGGAAAAACCCTTTCACTTTTGGGATATTCTTCCAAACCACTTTGAAGCTCTCATAGAGATAAAATTTCCAATTAATGATAAGATAAAATTCTTATTAAATCTTCCAAAAAGATTTTTTTTATTTGCAATTTGAGTTTGGAATTTTTGAATTACTCTTGCTCTATTTTCAATGGTGGAAATGAATGTCAAATTAGGTAATTCTCTTTTCCCTACATTCATGAGTAGCTAAACATTTAACTTGAGAATATGTTTGAATATGGTGCAAATGCGTGTGGGTTTCGATTGTTAAATTCAATTCTTGGTTGATGATGTTGGGTTTCACTAATACTTGATTGCTAATGGAAATTGTGGGTGAAAACCCCAATTCCCTAAATCCCACATCATCTGACACGACCCAAAACCAGACCATGTTGTATGGGCACCTCAAGCCCACATGAACTGGAGGTCACCCCAATAACCCACCCTAACCATCATCACAACAACCACAAGGGTCAGATGAATCCCGACCTTATAATAAGATAGCAGAAATATAAGGCCAATAATTAATACTTAGAAAATATCTAACATTTCATTAATGTCAACAATCTAGACAATACACCCAACTCCACAGTCATCAATAAAAGCCTCTACCAAACCGAAGTCAATAATATGTCGGAACATGCCCCCAACAATAGCCAAGTACTAAATTTATACAAATCTAAGAAATAGGATAACGTGACTAGGAAAGGTAGGTCTTTTAGAGTATGGGAGCTAACCACTTCAAGGTCAATGCCCAAACCGCTCGAACGCCCGATCACTATGTAGAAGAAGAAGAAGATGCTTCGGTCCCTATGTCGCGTGGGGACTTAACATACGGATATGGTTACAATTAGCAGTTGGAGTGGTAGCATGTAACCCAAGTATAAGGATAAAATAGCACATTTGTTCAATCCAAGTCAAATCATTATACACAATCATATTTTCACAAGTATAAGCATATATGAAGATACGTGCACATAAATTTACACATCATGCCAAACCATGGAACAAATTATAACATGCATTCTCAAATCATTCATTCATGAGTCATGGAGTGAAGAACTTTCAATCTTTCACATTACCAATTTTATAACCTTAAACTTCTTCATTACCTTAGTCAATGGGGATTCGAACCCTAAACCAAATCAACCAATCCAACCAATTTAACCAAGTCAATCAATTAATCGATTTAACCAATTCAATCAATTCATTAGGCAAGGGACTCGAACCATTAGCCATCTCATCGGACTAGGGACTCGAACCTCTAGTTATTTCCTTGGACTAGGGACTCTAACCACTATTCAACTCAATAGACTAGGGACTCAAACCACTAGTCATTTCATTGGGTGAGGGACTTGAACCATAAGCCATCTCATCGAACTAGGGACTCAAACCACTAGTCATCTCATCAACATTCTTAGTCGATATTTGAACCGTTGATCCATTAGTTCATACATTAACATCCATACAATTCATTTCACATTTAAGGACTTTAGCTCATTTAGCCAACTCAACGCTATACATGACCACATGGTCCTCATGGGAGCCTTCATTGCTCAACCATTTCAATTGACCGACGCCTTAACTCATTTCATCATACAATTTAATTTATGGTCATAAGGACCCACATGAAACCATAAGGTCTTCATGGAAATATTCATTGATTAAACACTTTATTAGGACAATGCCTCAGTTAAAATCATCATTCAATTCAATCGGCGGCCCTCAAGACACCCTACTAACTCATTCATTATTCATTAATATTTATATTCCACACCTTAGTTCCATACACAATTTTAAGTTCAAACTTAGGGAATTGAACCTCTTTTCTTGTCCAACAAACCAACATGGTCATAATTCAATTAACTATATGGCTAATAACATTAACACAATACCAATTATCAATCACCCCATTTAAAGCCATAAGTTAATCCATTACATGATTAATAAGGTTCCTATAAACCATTTACAAGCATTCATAGTTATTATAACTCAATACATGGCCAACAAGGCCTTTACCAACCATCTACAATTATTCACATTCATTTAGTCCTTATTATGACCCATTCATGTTCGCTAAACCAATTCCATAGAAACTCATTTGACTTTCACAAAACTATTTTACCACTAAACATTTCAATAAACTAGGTGCCTTGTTTCAACTAAACATTAATTACAATTACGGTCATCAAGACCCATATAACCATTCATATTTCGTTAGCAATATTACACCACATTCTCACCATATTTAGGCTCAATAATCAAATTAAGTTCATTTTTGTATTAGAGGCTTCAACCCACTTATTAGTCATTAGCTCAACAAATTCATTCAATTATACAATACATGGCTCACAATACCTTTACAATATCATTTATCAATCACTCATGCTTATTTGTCCATTGCCCTAGTTTAAAACATCACCAACATGTGACTAGACAATTCACTTAGATATTTTTACAAACACCTTATCTGCATACCTTTAACAAGGGTATTTTCATGGTAGAATTCATCAAGATTATGTTTACTCATGAATGAAATGTTAGAAGACATACAACAAGCATTGAAATATGCAAATCATCATCAATAATATGAATAAATAGAAGTCTAAGTAGGAATCATCATTGTTCATCATTTAGCAACAAAACCCTTTTAATTTGATTTCAAAAACACCACGTACACTAACTAATTCAAGTGTTAAATACATGGGTTTTAGAGTTATTTAAGAAGGGGAATAGATACATGCCTTAAACAACTTGAATCACTAAGAATATTGACTCTCATTTTCCTCTTGAAGATTACCCTCCAAACCCTAGCCTCCAATCTTATTTCAAGAAACTTTTAGAGTGTTTTGGAGTGTTTGAGCCTATAAAGATGCACTTAGAGGGGGATACAATGCCTTATATAGTAAAGGGACTTAGGGTTTTAGGCATGGGAAATGACCACAAGGCCCTTAGTTAAAAGCTGGAAAATAACCCTGTCTAGGAGTACGACTCCCCCATACGACTCCCAAAGTAATCATACCCTAGGGTATGAGTAGTAAATTTACTTGTACCCTATGTCACACCTCTTTTTTACCCACAAAGATTGTATTTTAAGTTCAAAAAGGGTTTTTTATTATTGAGTGACAAAAGAAGAAGATTTGTTTCGAAAAGGACTATTTACTTTTAAACTCAGAGTCGTCATATGGCATAATTGGGTATGCCAAGTCACCTTTGGGAATCCTTTTTTAAAACTATTTTTGACTCTTTTAAAATAGTTCGTGAACAAAGATTTCGATTAAGGAATTCTATTAATCAAGGGGAAGGTGTTAGGCACCCCTCGATCCCATGATTCGACCACGGTAGCTTGGTGGAGCATATCGGCTAATTTGACACTAAGAGTGTATAAACCACACAAAAACATACAAAACAATAAATCAATCAAACAAACAAAAAAATCCAAAATTATACTGTCCAATCCAATTATACAGTCCAAAATAGAAAAATTGTGAAGAATATAAATCCTATTCTATACTAATGCTAGACTAAGCTCTAACCCGATGCCTCGGGCCTTTATCTTGAACGTCTTCTGCTAATATAATATGTTGGGGCATTTCTCGGTGAATAAATATAATGTATCTCAGGATATTCCCCAGCTAAATGAATACACTTGCATGAAATACGATAAACTAGAAGACATTCCACAAATGCACAACCAAACATTCAACGGAAACACCATTCCTCAATTTTTTCCTACCCAAACCTATATTTACCTATCCACTTTAACTTATCGTGATACTATCAAATTCAACATGTCAAAATTAATGAAGATATAACAAATTAAGTAAACCAACTGTCATTATAGATTAACCAATTTTAATACCACCCCAAAATTAAGTTAAATAAATCTGACAAATTTCATTCATTCTAATTATGTCCAAAATCACCCAAAAATTATCAAACAATTCACATATCCCACAGAACTCAACAATTCATAATCACCCAACGAGAAAGATATCAATAATTATTCATTCAAAGTTATGTAAATATTGAGAGAAATAGAGATGGACCTCAATTACTGTATTTTTTTTGATTAACTTGACCTGATTTTGATGACGACAGAAGCCAGATCGATAAACCATGGACAAATCTCAAACTTGAATCCCAAAATTCTAAAGATTACCCCGCTCGTCGGTGAGCTCAGGCAGTGATGGGAAGGAAAGGGTTGAACAAATTTTAAAGAAAACAGACTGATGGGAAAGGATAATTCACCGATTTAATGGAGTTTAACATATTCTAGTGTGATTTCGCCAGAATCAAGCAGATGGTACTGTTTCTGATAGTGATTCTGGTCGCTCTCAAATGTAAACTCACTGGAGAAGTGCCACTTTTTTTTCAATTTTTCTCTCGTCGACTCCCGATCTTGATCTCTCTTTCCTTTTCACTATTTTTTCTCACCTTCCAACTCTCTCTTCCCAATCAGTTTCTCTCTCTCACTTTCTTTAATTTCTCACTATTTTTACTGGCGATGCCCCCTTTTCCGATCATTCTTTGTTTTGTCAATCTCTTTCTATAGCTCTCTATCCTCCCTCGATTTTATGTTCTCTACTCTCAATTCATGTGCGTGTATTATTGTGTGAAGTGTGTGAGTGTTGAATGAAAGAAAAAGAAGATAGTCAGTGATGTAGTATGGTGTCCATTCTCTATTTTTTTGTGGAGAAGATGAGTATTGTGTGTGTGTGTAATGGATAAGAGTTGTGAGGTTTTTCGTCTGTGACCTCTGTTGGTGATGGTGTGATATGAGGGTGTGTTTTTCTGTGTGGAATTGTGTAGAAGAATATGAATTGTCTCAGATGTTGGTGAGGAGAATCTATATTTATCTCTTGTACCCCTTTACCCGTAACTTGTGTGTATATATCCCCTAAAATGGAGTGTGTGCTTGTGAGGTACAAAATTCCAGTGAGGCCCTCTTTGAGTGAAAATCTGTATATTGGGCTTATTGTTAATCCAAGAAATGGGAAAAGAAACATGATGGGGTCTTGTGGGGTAGGGCTGAGGTGTCCTAATTTTATAGGAAAAGGTTGTTAGGATGTTTAAAATAAGATAAAAATTGTTAGGAATTTTGTTAAGGGTTGTTATTTTTGTATTTTTGTGGGATATAATCACACGGGTGAGGGTACACAGTAAGATGGAGGTAAAATGGTAAAAATGCTTTTAGTGAGGGACAAAATTATATGTCTACATCATGCCTATTTTGAATGTAAACACGAAGTGTTTTCATACAAAGAAGTAGACAATGAGGCAGAATTTTGTTTCAACCATTATTCAAAAAATGAAATAGAAGGAGGGAGGGAAACCAAGTCTTGATATAGGATATCCTATCTACCCAATTTATGAGGGAATCAAGTCATGGATATCTCAAAGGATTGAAAAGAGAAGGACTATACCGAGTTGGATAGTCGAGTGAGGTTCCATCGAGGTTCTAGTCCGCGGCTCTGTCATTACATCAAAATGAAAATTACAAGTTATGAAATAAATGAAATTACAAAAATCCTATCTATAGAGCTTCTGTTGGACTTTTGACTTGAGTTTCATCACCCTATTCTTCAGGAGGGCTCCTGACTTGCAAATTTATCAATCTGTTGACTTTCGCTTTTTTACCTTGTTGCTTGACTTTCAAATTCTTTACCTTATTTCTTGACTTTCATGCATTCGCTGTGTTCTTCAGGCGGGCTCCTGACAAATGAAAACTCATAAGGAAGTACGTCTCCCAAAAAATGCCACTTGAATTACCAAAATAAGGAATTACGTCTCCTTACCAATGTTGCTTGAATTACCTAGATAAGGAAGTGCATTTCCTTACAAATGTTGCTTGAATTACCAAACAAGAAAAATGTTTCCTCACAAATGTTTCTTGAATTACCAAAACAAGGAAATGTGTCTCCTTATGATACCTCTTGAATTACCAAAATAGGAAGTGCATCTCCTTACCAATGTTGCTTGAACCACCCAAACAAGGAAGTATGTCTCCTCACCAATGTCGCTTGAATTACCAAACAAGAAAAAACATCATCTCACAAATGTTTCTTGAATTACCAAAATAAGAAAACGTGTCTCCTTATGATACCGCTTAAATTACCAAACAAGAAAGTGTATCTCCTTACCAATGCCTCTTGAACTACCCAAATAAGGAAGTGTGTCTCCTCACCAATGTCACTTGAATTACTAAAATAAAGAAGTGCGTGTCCTTACAAATATTGCTTGAATTACCCAGATAAGGAAGTGAATCTCCTTACAAACGTTGCTTGAATTACCAAAATAAGAAAGTGCATCTCCTTACCAATGCCGCTTGAATTACCTAAACAAGGAAGTGTGTCTCCTTATGATACCGCTTGAATTACTAAACAAGGAAGTGCATCTCCTTACAAAGGTTGCTTGAATTACCAAAACAAGGAAGTGCATCTCCTTACCAATGCCACTTGAATTACCTAAACAAGAAAGTGTGTCTCCTTATGATACCCCTTGAATTACCAAATAAGGAAGTGCATCTCCTAACCAATGCCGCTTAAATTACAAAAACAAAGAAGTGTGTCTCCTAACAAATGTTGTTTGAATTACCAAACAAGGAAGTGCGCCTCCTTACAAATGTTGCTTGAATTGCCCAAACAAGGAAGTGAGTGCGACCCCTTACAAATGTTGCTTGAATTGCCCAAATAAGGAATGCGTCTGCTCACAAATGTTGCTTGAATTTCCCAAGCAAGGAAATATGTTCTCCCACCATCTTCTTATCTTAAGTGGCACACACATAATCATTTGGGTGTTGGCAAAATTAGGCAAGTTACCCATTATAGCAACCTACAAGAAGACAATATAAGCAAGTGCTTTTCCAAACTCAATTTTGTCAATTTTTAACTTGGATCAATTTATCATTATATCTTCATATAGTATGAAGGTCGTCATTAGGTCGTGAACCCTTTTGACATAAAGGTATTTCCTAAATTTGTGGAATTACACCATGGGTCAAACCACCTATGGCTTATGCATACATGGCCTAAATCAAGGGTGGCAATGCTCTATCTTAAGTTTTCTAAGATTTGGGTATACACGAACTCTGATTTTCTATATGAGAAGGCACATGGTCCCATAACAGTAAAACTCCCACTCACCCCTCGTATGCGCCGACTCTGTAAAAATTAGTATTTGAAAAATTTTTGGGAAAGTACAATGTACAATCCGCGTGTACAACGTGTGTGAGTGTCAATTTTTAAAGTGGAGAAAATATGAACGGAATGCAAATTCATATAAAACGGTAAACAAGTAAGAAATTTATACAAAACAATAGCAAATAAACAATTTATGCCATACAAAAATGATAAAACAAAGAAATTAGGGTGAAACAAATAACAAAATATAAAAACTTAATTATTAACCTAAGTTTGTTATGGTTAAGAACCTAATAAGTCCCCAGTGAAGTCTCCAAGCTGTTATACCCCATTTTAACTGGGTCAAACCGAGGTAGAGCACATTAGAAACCTCTGATTAAATTAAAAGAAGTCGCTAACTAATTAATTTTATGGTGAATTAGGACACCTATAGTAAGCTAAATGATTAAACTATATTAAGACTTCATTTTAGGGTCTACATAACTAGCGATTCTAAGTAAGAGTTCTAATTATCCTAAAGGAAAGGAATTAGGCATCCTAAAGGATCCGCTAACTACGATTAACCGGTCAAACTTAGATTAGATAAAGCAATCAATATTAAATTAAGAAAGATATAAGTTAGGCATTATATATCTTATTTTGAAATAATCTATGTTAATCATTTATAAGACAAAGATTTAAAATATTAAAAATCCACTCATTTGCAAATAATAATTAAAGATAGCTTTTATAGTCCTTAAAATGATGCAAGCTTCATTGTTGTTAAAAGGAAGTTATTTTATATCATTTTGTCGAAAAGATTTACAAAGGTTCCTAACTAACAAAAGATTTGCCATGTTATAAAAGTTGCACATTTTAATTCTAAAGAAAAAAACAAATCCTTTGCCCTTTCTTTATCAATTTTATAAAATAAATATAGGAACAAAATTAGCCACACCATACAAAATAGATTATTGAAAAATAACTTTGAGGATACATAATTGCTTCAATCTATTAGCCACTTGAGATTTTGTTTTTATCAAGAAAGACATATTTTAAAAAAAATACGTTTTTCATTAAAAATCCTAAGAATGCCTTGTTAGATCAAATTGGTGTAGCTGCTGTCTTCATTTGAAATAAAATTAATTTACTATATCTTAAATAAGTGTAGCTGAGTGTCAAGCGTAACGGTAACTAATTCGCCTATCGTCAAAAACCTATAAAATCAATACTACTAATTAGTTAAAACTAAATTTTATTCTAAAGATAAAGTCATTATTCTATATCAAAGCATTAAAAGATTCTAACAACTCGATCAACTATTCAAAAGGTTATGTCTCGTACGTACCAAATTTTAATCTTTAGATGACATAAGTCACATTTAAACCTAGTGATTAAAGTCGATATCTAATGGTGATGAGAAAAAAATCACATTTGCTACCATAATAATAGAACTTATACTAGTCCAAACATACGCAAATAAGATATAAATTCTAACATTACTGTAAAAATGTCGATGCAAAATAATAATAGATGTGTACAAAATTAAAATGTAACTTGAAAGAGGAAAGGGCACTAGACTGTTGGCGGGTTTGACTTAGGAATATAGACTATGACTCCTTATTCGAATTAGAGGTAGCGTTGGATCTCATTTTGAGACTTGATACGAATATGGGAGTCCTGGCCTTAAGACTCCCAATTATTGCTCCCAGTGCATATGCAAAAGAAAAAAAAAAGATAAGAATTAGAAACGAAGAATCCAATTTCAAACGTGCATAAAGAAATCAATAAAGGATACTATAACAAAGAGACAGGATCGCGCAAAATTGCAGCACTTCATAAGTCATACAAAAATAAAACATTTCCCTTAATATAACGAGCATGCAGTATATAAACTGTTTAAAGAGAAGTGTACATAAAATGACAAAATTGAACTTCACTTGAACTTCACAATTATTCAAATACTCATATCCTAATTGAACTGGCGACTAGCAGCATTACACCGATGGAATGCTTTTCACTATAAAAGCCTCGACAAATCATTTTTTTTGACATTTTCTTGAGAACCAAAGACCCCATGACTTAATAAATTAATGCAACAGTGAGTATGTATGGGCAAAAAAGTTTACACGCGGCCTACACGTTTACTTTAAAAATTGTTAGCGCGCATTCAGTTAATCACCCCTTTTAGTGTCCATGATTACAGATAAACAAATTTGAGACGACTAATCGATTAGAAATTTGGCTTAAAAGTACATAACTGAACATTTTTAGATGGAGAAGAAAAGAGGAGCATGGTTTATTTTTCAGTAACTTCATATAAAAATAAATCAGATTTTTAATCATTAAACGACAAAAAAATGTACATGTAGATGTGAGAAAATGAATGATTTTGATGAAACTAGATCCACGTCTATAATTGGATTAAAAAGAGCACGAGTTTAATGACATAATGCAAGGCTCCTAATGAAGGGAAACCTTAACTAAAAAATAACGTTTCAGATCAAATGGGGTATCACATGCAGCGAAGATCAATTTTGAGATAAACAAATCAAAACATGCTACTTTTATTTTATTCTTATTTCAGTAATCGACTCCAAATATTACCCCAAAGGGATAGATTAGAGCAAATTTCTAAACCATATTATCGGCTGCTTCTTTATGGAGAGCATGTATCACCACTATCTATTAAAAGATTTCATGTAAACACCTAATCTTAAAGCAAAATCATTTCGTAGGCTTATAACCTCTGAAAGAGATGGAAAGATGACTTCTAATGAGAACCAAAATGTGATCCTAGATCTCTACAAGCCTAAAATATAACATGCAAAGATGGGTTTTTAACACCACCAATCAGATTAATTCTTATTGGTGCAAACAAGAAGGATAGTAGTCTAACATTATCAACCATAAAGCAAGAACAATCAGCTTTAGACAAATGAGAAAACTAAGTGAACATGATGTTTACCACATAAATTTGCACAACAGGTTACCACCAATGCAAAACAAAGGAAAAAAAGAAGCGTACATCACTATTATATTCCTTAAAGTTAATAAATAAAAATAGGCATTAACATCTACTAAAGTTAGCACTTTTGATGCACATATAACCTGTGTCAAATAAACATCGAGTACAAGAACAAATTTTACTGATTTTAGAAAAAACAGGGACAATATAACTTGACATAACCATACTTGAGGCGTGCCACGAGAATGTTTAAGTGACTATTTTCAACTTTACCAGGTAAGGAAAATTAAAACAAAGGCTAGCGTGGATGGTCTCATATTCAAATATAACAAAATGACGCAGAAAGGCATTTCGAGATGAATAATGACTTAATCGACCATCAGGTAAGGTGATGCAAAAGCTTAAGTTTAAATAAAAATTTCGAGCCTCCATATATCTATCCTTAGAACAAAGATGAGTGAACCGATTCTAATGAATCCTAAAAATGAAGAAACTAAACAAGCGACAAAATAAAAGATATGATGGACAAACTAACCAAATCAACAATATTTCTCCAAATTTTATTAATCTCTATACTGACCATAGTAGATTCATGTTGCTGCCACCATAAACCAACTGCAATTTTAACATGAAAAAAACTAGATCCTAGTACACAAAATTTTATCCACAGGAAGGAATAGAGAATGTTCTCAATCTGCCCAACACAGGAACACAGCCAAGTTTAAGCAAAATATGAAGAAGAGACCCAAAAATTACCTACTGAAGGGCAGTGAACCAGAGAATTTAAGATAGCGAAACACACTCAAACTTTACGAATTTGAACTTGGATGAACTGAAGCAAATTCGAGTTTCCAGATAAATAAAGGGAGTAAAAATTTCTGAGATGAGGTTAGGACTTGCTGTGCGCAACTTGGGAACTGCGACTTTTCTTCTTCTCCACTTCGTATTTATAGTGCAAAATTAAGGTTTATAGGTTTTCTGGACTATACTCAATGAATCAAATATTTATATTGCAAGGACCAAAGTCTTCAGCAGTGTTCATTACACATTATCAAATGATCAATTAGACCCTGCAAAATTTTTTCGTAGTCTGAGCCTTGGAGAGTGTTCAGTGGAGTGTTAATCCGGTCCTAAAAGGTTGAGAAGTGTCTTCCCAAGTGAGAAGTATTTTAAACCATGTAGAATTTCTCTAATATCAACTTTTTGTCATGTAGAGAGTTGAATAAGCTTTTCATCGATACCAAATTCATCCAAATCCAATACTCGGATGAAGAGTTAGAGCTATTTTAGTGAGATAGTATGCCACCTGGCACTTTAGCGCATCGCGGAGCCAGCCAAAATGGTAATTATCAAAATTCACTGATCCTCCGTGATTAAGGCACATCGCGCCAAGGCTTAATTTCAGAGTTGTTAATTTCCAGTGCACCAACGAGATTCCACCGCGTCGCGCCACCAACCAATTTCCTAATTTTCAGTTTCGAGTGAGCTGGCGTGATTCCACTGCATCACGCCAACATGTGAAATTGAGATTTTTAGATTCCATGTTTAAATTTCAAGGACTAATTGGTAATTTCCTAAAGCCCCAACTAGTCTATATAAGAGATTTATACCCTAAATAACGAAAATACTTCATTATTCATCAATTTTTCCCCAAATCCAAGCATTTTCTCTCTCAAGAAGTCAAGAACCCTAGCCAAGAAATCAAGAACGAACCTATGGCTTTCTTCAAGAACCTTCAAGAAAGAGTCTTCTAAGTTATGTAGATGTTGATTCCTGGGTCCCTTTCATTCAAGAAGCTCAAGAACCCTTTTCTAAATTTCAAAGATCTTATGTTTATGAGTTTTCATGATTCAGGTGAATTGAAATTGGAATACATGTTATTATTGCATTTCTAATTCATATTTTGTTTATGAGGTTTCAAGCTTTGACCCTAGTATGTGATATTCATGCGATGTTCATGATAAAACCTCTTCAAGTTACTCGTTAAGTGATGTGTTCATGTCAATTAAGTGTAGAAATTGTTGAATAAGAAAAGCATACTCCCCATATGTTTGATAAAATGCTTATGTGAAGGAATTAGAGCCATTATAGCATGTTGACTAGAAATCCCCAATTGTGTGCAAGCCTATGCATGTCAAGTGTTTGTTAAAAATCCTTAGAGAATGAATTGTGACATTTTAGCATGAAATCCCCCAATTATGTGTTCTTTAATGTATGTTAAGTGTTTGATGCAAGACTTTGTTGAATGGAGTATGAGCCAATAAAATGTCTCCTATACTATCACATGTTTATGATTTCTAAATGCTTGAAGAGATGCTTTAGTAATTGTGAAGGTGAATGAATGTCCATGGTCTTGATTAATCAAGAATGGTTATGTTTTACTTTTATATTATCGAGTCCTGGGGGTATTTATACCTGACAAATTAGCTGCAGTCTAGAGCCCATATCAATTTCCTCGATAATCTCGGTTAAGCCACGATTTTCAGAACTCAGTGAGTTATAGAACTCTGTACTCTCAGACAGATACAAACCTAAGAAATCTCAGTAATCTCAGTATCACTAGTATTCTAGCCTCAGTTTAGTACTCAGCTCTAATCTAGTAATATTAAAGTGTTCAGTTCAAACCTCAGTAGTAATCGAGTAATCTATTCAAAGCTCTATTTCATTCAGTCAGATAACAAGGTTCAGTAGTATTCCGTCAGATATGGAACCAAGTAAATTCAGCTTAACTCAGTCAGATCAATTTAGAAATATGATCAGTATCAGATTCAGTTCAGTTTAAGTTGAGAATCAGTTCAGAGTCTTTTAGCTAGGATTAGGAGCTAGCACCGAGCGAGTGCAGGGATGGCGGCTCTCTGTTAGAGAGGAAGAGCCATTAAGAGCAATCCCTGAACTCCAGAACTACGTAGACAGTGCAAAATACAGGAGTCATCCGTTAGAAAAGGCCTATCACCCACTAGATAGGCTTGACTATTATACTGCCTTAGGATTGACTTCCTGTGAGGGTCACCCATTAGAGAGGCTTGACCAGAGAGGTATTTACCCATGTCATGATATTGATACCCTTCCAGCTGGGGTAATAGGTTGGATCCCACCATTTCTGATTTGGGGCATGTCGGTTAAGTGAGTACTCACACAGTTGCAGTTTTAGTATCAATCTTCAGAGTAGAACTTAGTAATCAGGACTGTCAGATACAACCATTTATCTCAGTAAGGAACTCAGATAGTTCCATTGACTCATGGACCAACCATTAGATAGGCATGGTCCCACATAAAGTTATTGAGTAATCTCATTATCAGATCCAGAGATCACCCGTCTGATAGGCTTGATCTCAGTCTCAGATTCAGTTAAGTAATCTTATTATCAGATTCAGAGATCATCCATTAGATAGGCTTGATCTCAGTCTCAGATTCAGTTGAGTAATCTTATTATCAGATCCAAAGATCACTCGTTAGATAGGCTTGATCTCAATCTCAAATTTAGTTGAGTAATCTTATTATCAGATCCAGAGATTACCTGCTAGTAGGCTTGATATCAGTCTCAAATTCAGTTGGGTAATCTCATTATCAGATTCAGAGATCACCCACTAGATAGGCTTGATCTCAGTCTCAGATTCAGTTGAGCATTCTTTTTATCAGATCCAGAGATCAGCCGCTAGATAAGATTGATCTCATTCTCAAATTTAGTGATTATTCTTATTATCAGATTCAGAGATCCTCTGCCAGATAAGTTTGATCTCAGATAAAATCTCTTCTTGTCATTAATAGTAGATTCAGGGATTATCTGTTAAAGAGGTTTGATCTCTGATTCAATCAGCTGAAAGTAACAAGTTTAGAGTACAATCATTGATATGAGTAGATTTAGTTAATCAACTCCAGTAACATCAGTTTTTGAGATCATTCGCCAAAGAAGACTGATCTCAATTCCTGTACTCGGTTATAAATATCAGGAGATTCAGTTATTTAGTATCTCAGTATTAGTAGTGAGTTCAGATGAAAGTAAGGCGGTATCCAAGTTTCAGTATTTTGAGTCACAATAATTTTAGTTATGATTTGTGCATTCATGTATGTGTTCTCATTTAGTACTCTCATGATTATTTAGTTAAGTAATTGTTCATGCATAAGCCCTTACATTTAGCCTTACCTCATCTTCTTACTTGGTATATTCCCGTACTGATGTAATTGTACTATGGTCTTTTATTTGACACCATAGGCTCAGAGGCACGAGATCTAAAGTACCCTTAGCAACTCAATCCTAGTCAACAGCAGTAGACATAGCAGCGAGTCCTCTTCAATCGAGAATGATCCTTATTTTTATTATTGTCATATTAGGATTAGTTTATTTTCAGTAGACGGAGTTAGTTGAGGACATGTCCCATCTACTCCACAGTTCAGATAATTTAGAGGCATTTTGGACAGATGTATCTGTATTCAATTTTCAATTTTGAGTATTTTTAGATGTTTTGAACCTTATGGCCAGTTTTTGTATTTATTATCTATATTATGTAGTGTTTAGGTATAGATATCAGTAGAGGGTTAGATTATGGTCTTTCGGGATCATGAGCACCGTGTGACGTTCCGATTCCAGAAAATTGGGTCGTTACAATCACACTTAAGGAAAATGAATTGCTTGCACAATCTTTCAATTTATAAAATGATTATTCACTAGAAGACGATACAAAATATATATATCAATTATGTTATTAAGAAAATAAGCTAAGAATTCAGTTATTTCTAAAAGTTTTGAAAGGACTCGGAAGCCAAAACAATCAAAGTCCTTTTTTGAGAAGGATTTTAATATGTGTTTTATAAGAAGAAAAAATACATAGTCAATCATATGTAGAATCGTTTTACAACTCAATTAGTTATGAATGATCGTGTGTAAATATCCTGACTTTGGATACACACAACTATATTTTCTAAAATATCTCAACACAGTCATGCCTCAAAATATTTTACATATCAGATTTAAGCACATGGTTATAAATACATCTTCACATGGAGTATTTTTATGTTTATCAATCATCAGTGTACATAAATACTCGATACCCTTGAGATCTTTTTTCTATCTATCTTTTGTTACACTAGTAGATTTAAGAATACAAAGTTTGTGTATGAAGTTGAAAGAATAGAATTGATTGTTAAAGTTTTACACTGGTACTTTGGGATTTTCATCTTCTGATACTGCTGATATGCTAAAGAAATATAGCACTTTCAAAGTTTAAAACGAGAAGAATATGCAAGTTTTTGAGGTTATTTTGATAGATATGATGCGTGTTGGGTATGTTTTGTAGGAAATCATATTTTGGATTCTAAATTTGTGAAAAAGATAAAAAAGGTATTTTTGGCTACTTTTTGAGCAACCATAGATGTTCGGGACACTTTTTAGATTGTTCATGATCAAAGAATTCTCGAGAATTAAAGAAGAGCTGAAAAGATGACTCTCGACACTTACTAAGTCAACATGTGGACTGCAAGTAGGACCTACAGACCGTAAGTAGGCAAAGTAAATGCCAAAAATCAAAAATCCCGTGAGCTGACCTGCAGAATTTTTGTCATTCGGTACCTGTGCCCTGTATCTGCGCTCACCCTGCTGACCCCAGGTACTACATGCGCCTAGGGTCAAGGCGCAAGTGCAGACCACAAGTAGCCACAGACACTGTTTTCTCCCATTTTGTTCGAGGTTTGGTTTTAAGGTTTCCTCATGTACTATAAATACCCTTTATGTGTTTTCAGTAAGAGTTACACACTTTTGATACTCACAAAAAATTTTAATTTCAAGATTTGACTTTTGATCTTGAGATTCTCTTGTATTAACTTCAGTTGATTAATTTAATTATGTTTGTGGGTTTTATTACTTCTTATCATTCTGATTTAATCTATGCTTTCAATTATGAATGTTATTGATTTCTTCACAAGCATGAGTAACTAAAAAAACCCTTAGCTTGGATTGTGGAATCCCTAGCTGATTGACGAAGTAGGGGAAGTGCGATTGTAGAATTGAACCAATACCCATGCCATGCATTGCATTATCTCCACTATAATAGATTTCTTAGCGGTGGCCAACGTTAATATCCCACCTAGATTATTGCTACATACTCTAAAAGAGGAGTAGTGACTAGGAAAAGATAATGACAATAGTAATTTAGAGTTTAGCTGTCGATCCACACTATTAGGTATTATCTATGTAAGATGGGTTACATTTCATCTAATAACTAGGGACTCAAAAGGTAATAGTTAATTGGGATCAAGATAAGGGTTAGTATTGCGACATCCTAAGACTCAAAGGGTAAAAGGTGAAATCTGTCTACTAGCCCAAAAAAATGTTGATGGTACATAACTTATCAGTTTTGCATGCAAGGTATCAGGTTGGTTCAACAAAGCACGATAAGCCTATGGAGTTGAGAAGCTAGGGGGAACATAATCCTAGTGTTCACCAATACTAATCACAACTGAAGTTGATATTTTCTCCTTGTCCGATATTTCCATTCAAATCCCCCTATTTACTTTTCTAGTTTTTCCCCATTGATTATAGCATTTGAGATCCACAAGTCTACGTGTTCCCTGATGCCAGGTTCAATATTTCTAGTGCTATGATTAAGCTCTTATACTTGAAGGGTATGTTTGCAGGGTTGCCTACAGACGATGCAGACATGTATCTGGCAAATTTTACTAGGATCTACACTTCATATACCATACCTGAGGTAGATCAGGAGTCATTAAGACTGCGGTTGTTTCCTTTCTTACTTATTAGAGAAACATCTTTATGGCTAAGGGAACTTTTAAGAGGGTCTATAACAATATGGAGTGAGTTACATAGATAATTCTTGAACAAGTTCTTTCCTTAATACAGGGTATTATATCTCAAGGATAAGATTTATAACTTCAGGCAGCTACAGTCAGAATCTAAGTATGAGGCGTGGTTCAAATTTAAGAAAAAGTTTAGCATGTAGCCCAACCACCGAATTTTAGGGACAAACTTATTGGATATCTTCTATAGAGCCCTGACTATCAGTTCCAAAGCAATGGCAAAAACTAACTCTGGAGGAGCCTTCATGAGATTATGATGGGAGATGGCTTCGAGTATTATGGATCAGATCTCATTAACTAATCGAGGGTGGAAAACTAGGAAGGTTTAGAGAGGTTCTGACATTTATGTCATTGGAGCTTCAGGTGATCAAAAATTAGCTGAGGATGCGGTAGCTTAGAAGATTTCACTATTGAGGACAAACATTGGTGAGTTGGCTAAATAATTGGCAACAATGAATTCTGCAAAGGTTAATATAGTAAGGGTACAAGGTGCAACTTCTAGGGTGCATGAGTCTGAGTTAGAGAAGAAGGCAAAGTATGTGGATCATCAGTTCGTGGATTTTCAAGCCAAGGGCATGGTAGTCAAGGTCAAAACTATGAATATAGAGACAAATACATTCCACGTGGCAGATGAGATACCGAATTAAGAATAGAAGAGGTATTGTTTAAGCTGATGAAGGGTCAAGAGAGTCAGAAAACATAACTTAAAGAACTCAAGACCGATGTTTTAAGATTGACTCAGAAGGTTTAATCACATTCAACTACCATTAAGCTATTAGAGCAACAATATGGGCAAATTCTGCCATCTTGGCCCTAACTGCAGATAGGTGCACTTCCTAGTGACAATGTACCGAATCCTCCAAGACTAGTTCATTTTTGGGCTATTAACAGGAGGAGTGATTCACCACCTGATAAGCACTTTTTGTCTGCTACTAATAAGCCAAAAAAATAAAATATTATTGCAGATGAGCCAACTCTAGCTGAATTTGAGAAGCAAACTTGTAGTGATGATGATTTTGAGAGTGATGACAATGATGACTGGGTAGCAGAAGAGCTACAAGATATAGTGCTAATAATTAGCATAGATTTTCATACACCATCAGTTAAAAATAAGGGATACCCAGGTGCATTCACCATTCTATGTTCTATTGGGCCTTATGACATTAATTAGCCAGTGGATATTATGCGCAATGTAGATGTGAGGGTGGAATCATTTACTTATCCAGAAGATTTCATGATTTTAGACTATGAAGTAGATGACCACTCTCTAGTTATATTGGGTAAACCTTTCTTGTCTACCACCCGGGTATTGATTGACATAGATTTAGAGAAGATCACATTCAAATGAAACAATAATCAAGTTTTGTTAAATATATACAAGACTGTACAATAGCTAGATGATATGAGAGTAATGGCATTGATAGATGCATTGGATGATAAAATGGTCATAATAGATGTGCCTATTAGGTAAAAATTAGGGGTAGAAGTATTAATAATAGTGATTATGAACTTTGAGAGTGATGGGATAGATGGCTATGATGAGATGGCTAGTGTATTACATGACATTGCCTCTTACAAATATGCCCCTAAGAAATTGGATCTTGACTTGATGAATAGAACCACACCTTCTGCAAAACCATCAATTAAAGAACCACCGATATTAGAGTTGAAGGCCCTCCCACCTTATTTTTAGTATGCATTATTGGGGGCCAATAATACTTTATCAGTAATTATTGCTTCACATTGGCATAAGCACAGGTGGAAGCTTTGATATAAGTGTTATGTGAGTTCAAAAGAGCTATTAGGTGGACCATTGCAAATATTTTAGGGATTCTACCAGGTATATGCACAGATAATATAGCTTGAGTCGAACAACATTCCCAGTATTGAGCATCATAAAAGACTAAACCCTTCCATGCAAAAGATGGTAAAAAAAGAGATAATCAAGTGGTTAGATGCTGGGGTAGTTTTTCCAATCGTAAACAACAAGTGGGTGATCCTGGTTCAATGCATAAAAAAGAAAAGAGGAATTAAAATGGTTACAAATAAGAAGAATAAATTAGTACCAATAAGGCCAGTGACCGGTTGTAGAGTGTTCATGGACTATACAAAGCTAAATAAGTTAACACAAAAAGACCATTTCCTTATGACGTTCATAGATCAGATGCTGGACAGACTAGCAGACATAGGTTGGTACTGTTTTCTTAATAGGTATTTAGGGTACAATCAAATCATGATTTCTCCTGAAGACCAAGAAAAGACTACTTTTACTTGTCCCTATGGGACCGTTGCATTCAAGAGGATGTCATTAAGACTATGCAATGTGTTTGCCACTTTTTAGAGATGTATGATGTCCATATTCTCTGACATAGTAGAAGACACTATTGAAGTATTCATGGATAACTTTCCAATGTTTGGGGACTTATTTCATGACTGTTTAACCCATTTGGCTAGTGCACTGCAGAGATGTGAAAAGTGCAGCTTGGTACTAAACTGGGAAAAATACCACTTTATGCTAAAAGAAGGTATCGTTCTAGGGCACGAGATCTTAAAATATTGTATTGAGGTGGACAAAGCAAAGATTGGCGTAATTGAGAAGTTCCCACCGTCAATGTCAGTTAGAGGCATATAAAGTTTTTGGGCCGTGAAGGCTTTTATAGGAGGTTCATCAAGGACTTCTCTAAAATTACAAGTCCTCTATGCAAGCTTTTATAGAAGGAGTTGAAATTTCTGTTCAATGATGCTTGTCTCAAGGCTTTTAAATTTCTAAAGGAATGGTTGATTTCAACGCCCATCATTATGTCTCCTAACTAGTCTGCACCTTTTAAGGTAATATGTCATATGAGTGGAATGGCCTTGGATGATGTCTTAGGAGAAAGAAGAGAGAAGATCTAGCATCCTATCTACTATTTCGGCAAAGGTATAAGCCCCACATAGAAAAATTATACAGTTGTAGAGCAGGAGCTACTTGGGATGGTTTTTGCTTTTGCAAAATTTTGGTTTTATTTGATTGGGACTAAGGTTATAGTTCACACTGACCATGCAACCTTGAGGTACTTAATGTCTAAGAAATATGCCAAACCCATATTGATTCATTTGGTTCTCTTGCTGCAAGAGTTTAATTTTTAAGTACAGGACCAAAAAGGAAAAGAAAATTAGGTTGCTGACCGCTTGTCCAAACTTAAAGAAAGACTATATAGAAATTAGGGGATGATATTGAGATAGATGATGCTTTTATTAATGAGCGAGTGTTGGCAGTATCTCAAGATTTGATTCCCTGGTTTTCTTATTTTGCCAACTATTTGGCAAGCTATCTTGTCCCAGAATACCTATCCTTCTAGCAACGAAGAAGATTTATGCATGATGTAAGGAGGTTATTTTGTGATAAGATCTGATGGTATGATTTAGAGATACATTCCAGAGGCAGAGATGATAAGTAATCTGGAAGCTTGCCACTCATCACCAGTTAAGGGTCACCATAATGACACACAGACAACCCATAAAATTCTATGGTATGGGTTTTACTGGCCTTTAATTTACTAGGATGCTCATGATTTTGAAAAAACCTATGACCAATGTCAGCATTAAGATAATATTTCACGATGCCAGGAACTTCCCAAGAAATCTTTTCTGGAGGTAGAGTTGTTTAATGTGTGGGGGATTGATTTCATGTGCCCATCTATGAGCTCCGATGGCATGAGATACATTTTCATAGTGGTTGACTATGTGTCAAATTTGGTAGAGGCAGTTGCACTTCCAGATAGTAAAGGTGGAGAAGTCACTGCCTCTTTAAAGAAATTTTTTTTTCTTGATTTATCACTCTACGTGCAATTATCAGTGATGGTGGGTAGTATTTCTATAATTGCTTGTTCAAAGTACTGCTGAATAGATATGGTGTAAGGCATAAAGTGGCGGCGTCTTACCATCCTCATACGAGTGGGCAAGTAGAAGTCTCCAATAGAGAGATAAAGTCCATATTAGTGAAGACTGTGAATGCCAACAGGACTGATTGGTCTAGAAAGTTAGATGATGCATTATGGGCCCACCAGACAACCTATAAGAGCCCCATATGTGCCTCTCTATATCAATTTGTATACGGCAAAGCATGCCATTTATTGATTGAGCTTGAACATAAGACACTATAGGTATTAAAAAGGCTAAATTTTGAGTGGCGTGATGCAACAAACTTGAGGTTGAGCAAGATGAGTGAGCTGGATAAATTCTGACTCTATGCTTATGAGAGCTCGGTCATATACAAAGAAAGAATGAAGTTGTATCATGACAAGAAGATTGAGAAGAGGATATTCAAACTTGGTGATTTGGTTTTGTTATATAATTCAAGACTATGCTTGTTCCCTGGCAAGCTGGAATCAAGTTAGACTGGACCATTCACTATGGTTAAGGTGTTCCTATATGGTGCTATTGAGATAAGGCATGATAGTGACATCCCATTTAAAGTGAACGGGAAATGAGTGAAACACTATATGGAAAACCTAGAAGATATGCTAAAATAAACCTTAGAGAAGTCTGATTAGTCAAGGAAACTGAGTCGTGCCGCGACAGTAAATCAGGCGCTGCTTGGGAATGAAACCCAAGGTACACAGATGCCTAGTCACTCTTAGCTATCTTCTTAGTTTCCTATGTTTTACTTTATTTTAGCTATTGAGGATAGTGCACAGTTTTTAGTTGGGGGTGGGCATACCAAGCCGCCGCTGATTTTATTGTCGTGCTTGTTTTTCTGTACGCAACAGTATGGTTGTAGGACCGAAATGTCTAGGATAAATTTATGTCATGTTGTGTCGTATTTCATATTGTATTTTGTTTTTGTGTAATTAGATATTTTTAAGTATTTAGGGCAGTAGTCATGATTTGATTGAATTTTGATATCCCTTTAAAATTTTATGTTTTAGAACTGTGTGAATGCATATATGTGTTAACATTGTGGATTTTGTTATGGCATTAGGATTAGGGAAATGATAATCACTTGCTAAAAATTGCATGTACTGGATAGGAAGTAGTTGGTAATATTGAATCCGTGCTATATGTTTGAGATACTACTTAGTTTTCTTTGTGTATTAAATTTAGAACTTACTTGGTTAGTCTTGCCTAGGTTGAAGGATAGTCGGTTAGGAAAGGATCACAGGTCATTTTTTATTTTAGTCCACTTTTAGCCTAAATGACCTTCCATATGTGAATTGTATCCCTTGATCCCTATTTTCAACCTTATAAGCCTATTTTTCTTATTTTACCATTCACCTTTCCATTTACATTACAATGAACCTGTTTTGGCCCTAGTCCTCCTTGGACGTTATGCACCTTAACTTAGGCAAAACGCCTAAGTTGAGGGTGGCTATCATAGGGGTGTATCATGTAAAATGGGTATGAAGAAGGGTAAAATAGGAGAAAAAGTTAGTAGGGATGGGTGTGAAAAGATAAAAAAGAAAAGAAAAATTATGAAAAATAAAAACAGAAAGAATAAAAGACCACACCCAACATGAATGTACAATAAAGAATAAAAGAGTGAAATAAGGGTGGAATAAAAGAAAATTGGCTAGTAAGCGAGACCCCAAGGTTAGTGTAGTGCCAAGGAGGCTTAGTTACTTGATATGTCCATATGTACTATACCAGCCCCTAAGTCTACATTACAAGCCGAGAAAAGTCCTATAGTGATCCTAACGTGACTATCTGAATACTAAGGTAAAGAAAATAAGGGCAATCCTATGGTATTTGATGCGCATTGATTGGTATTTCTCTTCTAAGTGTGAGTGTCTCTTAGCTGTCCCTGCATTGATATGCATTATTTCTGATGAGTGAGTGGGACATCTTTGTTGTGAGGGTACTTGAGTCATATTTCTAGCTATTTTCTTATTTTGGGTTATGTAACTTGTATATATGGACGGTTGTCTATTGCAAATGTAATTTTCATACCTTGATCCCATTGTGTTACATTGTTGTGCTTTATATTCATACACAGTAGGTTTTGAAAAATGAGATAGGAGGGGGATGTTATAAATTTGAGTTTAAAGTGTTGAATGACTGCCTTGAATAACTTAGATTCTCCTAGTTAAGCATCATTTAGTTTTTGCTATGTTTTGTTGCCTGAGAATATACATTCTAAGTTGAGGGTGTTGATGTGCTATAGAAATATAGTACTTTCGATGCTTACAACAAGAAAAATATGCAAGTTTCTGAGGTTATTTTGTTAGATATGATGCATTTTGAGTATGTTTTGTAGGAAATCATGTTTTGGATGCTAAGTTCGTGAAAAATATGAAAAAGGTGTTTTTGGATACTTTTTGGAGAAATTATGGATGTTTGGAATACTTTTCGGCTTGTTCATGATCAAATCATGTTTGAGAATTGAAAAAGAGCTAAAAAGATGACACTCGAAACACATTAAGTTAACAAGCGGACCGCAAGTAGGACCTACAGACTGCAGGTAGGAAAAGCAAGTGCTCAAGTCTAAAATCCCGAAAGCTGGCCTGCAGGATTTTTGTAATATGGTTAGATTTTATCTAATAACTAGAGACTCAAAAGGTAGTAGTTAACTGAGATCAAGATAAGGGTTAGTAATGCGACATCCTAAGACTCAAAAGGTAAAGGGTGAAATCTGTGTACTCGTCCAAAAGATTATAGATGGTACATAACTTATCGGTTCTGCATGCAAGGTATCAGGTTGGTTCAACAAAGTACGCTTAGCCTACGAATTTGAGAAGCTAGGGGGAACACAATCCTTGTGTTCACCAAAACTGATCACAACTGAAGTTGATATTTCCTCCTTGTTTGATACTTCCAATCAAACCCCCCATTTTTTCCAATTTTTTTCCATTGATTACAGAATCTAAGATTCACAAGTCTATGTGTTCCCTTCAGATTTGACCCCAACCTTTGTTGGGTTACTATATTTGACAGCAACCACAATCATCTTCAGAGTGAAGGTGTAGCACGAGGGTTATCAAATGAATAATTATGGACTGTATGATTTGAGTTATTTTTTTTTTGTTTAGACCTCTTGTAATTGTCCATATGTTATTCTGATCTATATGTGGATTTGACCTATGTTCGACTGATTTTTTCTATCTCAAGGTGTACATAAGGTGGACCTTTTCCAGATTGAATTAATTAATGAATCATATTTTTCTTTTCCTCTCTGTATCATTTGTTTATCTTCTCTTTCCTTTCTCACCGACATAGATGATTAGGGTAAGATAAAGATCAATATACTTCAAATTCAAAGATAACATCTTATCCACCCTATTGTCACTTCAAAACCTTTGGGTGTTTTATTTTAGTACATTGTTTAAAGTTGGCAGGGTAACTTCCAACCTATAAGATTCATCTGGTATGTATTTTTGGAGTACCTTGTATGAAATAAAAGGTACAAGCTACTGAGGTTGGAAAATCATCCTTTCTTTAACTCTAGAGATATTGCATTTCATGAATCAATTTTTCCTTATCACTTTACTAGCCTTCATCATCTTTTCCTTCTCGTTCTGAGGATGTTCTTCCACTCTTATCATTAAATTCTAATATTTCCTCATATGTTCAACCTTCACCTTATTTTCCTCCTCCCTTTTTTTTTGTCTATTATTTCCCCTCTTTATTCTCCTCTTGGTTACCTCCTCTGTCTCTTCCTACCCCCTGTGTTCATTATACAGACATTCCTCCCCCACAAGCTCTTCTTCCCTTCACATAGTCCACCAAAACACATAAATTGCTTTCTTATCTATATGATCACATTTGTTTTGTTGTCACTCTTTGTATCTTGGTACGAAGTTATCTTTATTTTTGGCTACCTATGATTTATCAACACTTTGCTAGTCATCTTGATTGATATAAGTCTATGCTTAATGAGTAAAATCCATAAGTATAAATAATACTCGAGGTACAGTTCCTTTGCCTTGTGTGGTAAGAAGGTTATTTTTTGTAAGTGAATTTAAAAAATTATGTAGAGGCCTGATGATTACATAAAGAGGTTTAAGGAAAGACTGGTAATCAAGGGTGATCCTCAGAAGAAAAGTGTGGACCATTCTTAAACTTTTAGTCTTGATTAGGATATTCATCTGAGTAATTATTTTGATTTCTCACCCACAATCTATTCTGATTCTAATTGGGCTTCATGCATAATTTCTTAGAGATTCGTTACTAGTTTCTTCATTTTTGGGTGGTTCTCCTATATATTGGAAGTTTAAGAAACACCAACTATTTTTTAATCTTAAGTTGAGGAAAAACATAAGACCCTTAAAAAGGTCATAGATGAGTAGTTTGGTTAATTCATTTGTTAGATGACTAGGGCCTCATTGTTCCTTATCTTGTTTCTATTTTTTCTGATGGCCAGACTGCTTTTTATTTTTCTTGGAATCGTATTTTCCATGAATTCACCAAGAATATTTAGATAGTTTCCACTATGTTAAAGATGTGTATCATTTTGGTATAATAGGCCTTCATCTTGTCTCCATTGATGTCCAACTTGTGTTTTGACCAAGGCCCTCACTAGGGTTTCCTATCAAAAAGTTTTGTGCAAGCTTAGGGTTCTATCACCTTCCAACTTGAAGGGATGACAAAGTACATGATTGTGGGTTAATTTCTGTGTTTAGTGTCTTGTATTAGATCATATATTTTTTTCTCCATATGGGGCTCAAGGTCTTTTTTAAATTGATCCTTTATATCTTTGTGTATATATACATAAATGAACCTTTTTCCAGATTGAATTAATTAATGTATCATATTTTGTTACCCTTTTTGTCATGTTTGTGCATCTTCTCTTTATTCTCTCACTGACATAGATGGTTAGGTAAGACAAAGATCCATCTCCTTCAAATCCAGTTGTTAACAAGATCTTTAAATGATTGTTGCCCTTCTTTCTTGTCTTCACATCATCAAGTATTCTTGGTCTATTCCTATAATTTTTGTTTTCATCATTTTATCGACGTTCTAATTGTTTTTCCTTTTGAGATATTGATTCCTAAGTGATAAACACCAGAGATTGTCGCTCGTGAATTATTGTGAATGTAGTTGAACAGGATTCACTTTTAGTACAATATTTGAAATCGCACGAGCTCAAATTATTTGCAATGTCACTGTTGATTGACATGATCAAATAGTTTTGGACTTTCTTTCATGATGCTCCTGACTTCTTTATTCACTCTACTAATTACTATCATTGCTATTCTTAGTGTTTATTAATCACATGTTGATTTTTGGGAATCTTCTATATTAATTTCTTTCTTGATTCATTTAAGTTTCAGTAATTACAGATTTCATGGGTCTGTTTGAATTCCTTTTGCTTTTCTTTTTTTTTAATTGATATGATAATATCTCTTTTCCTGTTTATGTTATTCCTCTTATCCAAAGTATTTGGTTAGTAAGATAAAACTTAATTCTAATTGTCATCATCAGAATAGCGCATCCTATAATGCTGACAATCTCTTTTTTCCTGATCATAACAATTATTATCCATAGTATAACGGCTATAATGGAACCTATACTCTCCATTCGTTAGTAAGCCAAAACACTACCCAACTAGATAAAAATAAAGTAATAAAGCAAAAGTAATACACGAATGGAATATAAGGCTTCATACATACACCATTGTGGTGGGGCCCTTCCCCGGACACTGTGTATAGTTGGATCTTTAGTGCACCGGATGCCCTTTTTTAAAGCAAAAGTAAGACGTTGACAAGTTTAAAATAATTAGAGGTTTTAATTAAAAATAAATACCAAAAAGTAACAAGATACAATCCTAAGACTGTATTTCATGTGTATAAGAGAGACTAAGAGCTCAGTATAATTGTTTAATAACTGATACACTATTTTAAAGATGAAAGGCCGAAAAATTTAAGGGAAAAAGGAGTCAGGCACTGCAGATCCGCTATGTATCTCATTAAATATTTTGCTAAGTAAAGTTTCAGACTCAATCAATCAATGTGTGTCACGATCCAAAAACTAAGGCTCATGATGGCACTTATCGCGACTAAGCATTGACAAGTAAATCAATCATCCAAACTGATATGTAAATTAATATTTCAACATAAACCCAAGATGATACTCCCAGAATAAAATGAAGCCATACATGCATAGAGATAGTGGAAGCCTAAATCACAGTAATACTATAAAACATCCCCAAAATCTGGTGTCACAGTGTAAGAACAATCTAAATACATCTCAGAGTCTAAAAATACAACTGATTATCAGAAAAGCACATAAATTTATCTTCAAATACAAAATCAGTCATAAAACTTGAAAGGATGGTGTAGGAGGTTGACTCTGGAAGTATAGAGCAACCACAACCTCAGATATGACAAGTCTCTAGCCGAATTCAACTTCTGTGTAGCATAATCATACCTGGATCTGCATCAAAATGGCACAGTAAGGATAAGCACGATCCATTTGCACTCAATAGGTATCATAGGCCGATCGATCAAAGTAGAAAATAAAGTATATAAAATACACACTATATGCACATCCCTTGCAATAAGAAAATGTCCTAAATGGTAGCCCTCACCGTCTCTACTAATAGTTAAAAATATAACACATAGACCAAGTACAAGTATGAAAGAGAAGCACAAAATATATAGACATCAAATCAAACACGAAGGTACAATCACAAAAATTACATAATGTATGAAATGCAACGAGAATGATAATGATGATGATGATATGATAAGTTTGAGGTGTCTTACAAACTCCATATACACCTACCGAGCACTGCTCCAAAGGTAGGACCCATTGGGGTTCTGCAACCTATATACAATCGAATAACCAATACAAATACTAATCCAATATCCATAACTCCTCTCTGACATATGATCTTTGGTAGAGAGGTTTCAAAAGTATCACATTTCCATTAGTAAACCAGTATTTACCTAGTGGTACCAATGCCTCAAGAATGTATAAATAGTATGAGGATATAGTGCTCACAACCAAACCAAAATGAGAATTTCAAATCCAACCAATACACAAGCACGTGAGATAGAATGCACTCAATAAGTCAACCATCCATGACATAATATAATCTACGTGTCATTAGAATGAGATATGCAAGTATTATGTCATTGATACCACATAAACCCTAACATAAGCATTTTCACCAGGAAGAGTATAATCAAATATATATACACAAGGCCAACAACATCATATAAGACCTCCACATGGGTCACACATAGAAAATAATGTCCAAAATCATCAATAACAACAACATAGGCCCCTACACAGGCTCATAACACTAATAACACTATTTTAATGATTAATACCTATACCCATAACATGCTTTTATATCACATTAACTACCCAACCCATTCTTAAGAAATTTAAGCCATAACCTACCTCGGATAAATAAAAACTAATCCAAAAGCCTTCAATAGGAAATCTTCTACTCTCAAACGGTCTTAAAACCAACTAAAACATACAAATATAGAACCTACTTATCAAAATAAAGGCAACAATACCCATATTTCCTATTTTAGAGTTATGAGTTTACAAACAAAGGGTTCAAATTATAACTTTATTATAAATATATTCTCCATAATCATAGGAGTCTACAACTGAAAACCATGTGAAAATGAGTTAAAATGAGGAAAAATTATTTTCAAGCTTTACCGATAAAAACCTCTATAGCCCATTTTTAATCAAGAATTTAAAGTTATTTTGAAGATTAAACTGAGGGGAAATGATAGTATGATATTATGAGACTTACCCTTGGAAGATATCTCCAGAACCCCTTTGGAATTGCCCAAATTCGAGCCCTCAAGTCCAAAATATTGAAAATGGGGTTTCGATTCTTAACTTGGGTAGAAATCACAAAAAATAAAATAAAATTTCCTGGTAAATTAAAGAAATGGAGTTATATATGGGTATAAAAAGATTTGACAAGAAAAATGCATCAAGAATCATCAAAATCAGAGCTTCCTATCTCTAAAAATATCAAAAATACAAAATGGGTTTGTTTTGGGTCTTAACATCAGTGATGGTTGTAAGCACTGTCAAAAGTTCACTTATGCAATCTGATTAAATGGTTAACATACTGTGAACGAGGTCAAAAGTTTGCTTTCGCGATCAAACCAGCACCAACAATTTCAAAAACTTGTTTTGACCCCCAAAACTCATTCAAAACCATATGAACATGATCCAATCATGCAAATTAATTGTAAAACACGCTCTATATCTAATAGAAGCATCAAATTTACGGAAAAAGGTCATTATAACAAAATTGACCCCGGGATCCTATCTACTCTATTTTGAACCATGGGTCAAAATAGGATCTAAAAGCCACAAAACTGATCCAACCCACTGTTAACCTGAAATTCGATATTCCGAATCTACTGGAACAATGCATTTTGTCATCTGACACTCGGATCTCAATATATTGACCAAAGTCAACTATTAGCTCTTAAAACCTCATAATGACATCAAACTCACTCAATACCTTCGCAAAGGCCTTAAGAACAGTTCCAACCAATCTCAAAACTCATAAACTAAATAACACAACCACGAGGAGGGATAAAATGGTCAAAATGCATAAAAGGGAGAATTATCCAAATTTAGGTCATTACGTTATTATAACGCCCCGAGATCCTATCCCAAGACGTCACACGGTGCTTATGACCCAAAGGACCACAAGCTAACCCTTTTACTGATATTTAAAGTTGTGCAATGTATAATATCTAAAATAAATGCGGAAAGTAGCCATAAGGTTCAACACATCTATGAATACACAAAACTGAAAATTGAATACTAATACATCCGTCTGAAAGCCTCTAAACTATCTGAACTGTGTAGTTGATGGGACATGTCCCCAACTAACTCCATCAACTGAAAGTAAACAAAATCTGATGCAATAGTAGTAAACTAATATTATCCTCAAAAGAAGAGGATTCAAGGCTATGGCTATGCTGCTGACTGGGATTAAACTACTGAGGAAACTCTGGATCTTGTCCTCTGAACCTATGGTGTCAAATAGAACACAATAGCACAAATGCGTCAGTATCGGAATGTACTGAGTATATAGATGAGGTAGGTTAAATGCAAGGCTCATGCATGCATAATATCTAAACTGAATAATTATGAAAATGCCGCACGAGAACACATACACATCTATGAATGCATAGACTATAGTCACAATCATCACAACTCTAGAGACTGAAACTCGGATATTGCCTTACTGCAGACTGAACTCACTATTGACACTGAAATACTGAGACACTGACTCATTTGATACAGATAACTAAGAAATTGGATGTACTTAAATCAATGATTGAATTCTGAGTTTACTGCTCTCGACTGACAAGATTGAAGATCAACCTCTCTAACGGATAATTAAGGAAGCTATTATCAATGGTAAGGAAATGATCATATCTGAATCTGACAACAAGAATACTCAGTAGAATCTGAGACTGTGATCAAGCCTGTCTAGCGGCATATCTCTGAATATTATATCAAATAACTGTATAGGAGACTAAGCCTATCTGAAGGATGTTTTATGAATCAATGGAACTATTTGAACTCCTGATAGAGATAGATGACTGTATCTGATAGTCCTGATTTCTAAAGATTGATACTGAGACTGAGACTGAATCTAAAACTGAAATTAAAACTGTGGAAAGTAGTTACTTAACCAACATGCCCTAACCTACCAAAGATGGGGTCCATCCTGTAACCCCAATTAGAAGGGTGTCAATACCGTGCCATGGGTAAAGACCTCCCTCTGGTCAATCCTCTCTAATGGATGACCCTTACCAGAAAGTCGACCTAAGGTAATATAATAGTCAAATACCATTTCTCTGGAGGTGACCGCCTTTTCCTAATGGTGACTCCTGTATCCTGCGCTAGCTATGTAGTTTTGGAGGTCAAGGATTGCTACTAAGGACTCTGATATCTCTCTCTGATGGGAGGAGCCGCCATCCCTTCCCTCACTCGGTGCTAGTTTCTACTCCCAACTGAAAGTCTCTGATTGAATTCTTAACTGAACACAACTGAACTGAATTATATACAACTCATGTTTCTCAAAAAATCTGACTGAGTTATGCTGAGATCACTTAGTTCCGTATCTGACGAAAATGGTACTGAATCATAGTGTTTGAATGACGATGTAGAGCTTGAATAGATTATCCAAATCGCTTCTAAGATCAGAATTAAACACTTGAATACTATTAGATCTGAGCTAAATACAGGACTGAGGCTAGATTACTAGAATATGGAGATTATAGAGATAACTGAGATTTCTTAAGTTCTGTAACTGTCTGAGGATACAACATTCTATAATTCATTGAGTTCTGAGGGTCATGGCTCGACTGGAATTATCATAAAACTGACATGGGCTCTAGACAATAGCTAAATTATAGGGTATAAATACCCCCAGGACTCGATAACATAAAATAAAGCATAATCATTCCTCCATCATCACAACCATTCATTTATCATCATCATCACATTCATTCATTCGTCATCACAGTCATTCATTTATCATCATTATCATTGAAGCATCTCTTCAAGTATTTAGAAAACATAACATACCTTCACCTTTACAATCATTAAGGTATCACGTCAAGCATTTAGGAAACATCAATATATACTAGCGTAGGGAAACATGCTACTAAATTATACTTCCTTCAACAAGGTCTTACCTCAAGTACTTCACACCTAAATTAGTCTTGATATGTATTTGGACATCATATGACTTGGGAAAACTTCATAATTTCGTGTCATAACTTACTTGCTAACCACTTGGCATGTACTAAAAGCTTAGCATATATCAAGGAGCACATAATTAGGGGATTTACAACCATCATATATCAACTTGTTCACTAAGGTCTTTCAACAACACTAAGAAAGTAAGGGTTTACACCTACTTGGGGTTTTCATACTATCATGGCACGTTTTACTTACTAAGGCATTTTATCAAACACTAGGCATGCATGGACTAGCTCAGAATTTGGGGTTTCCTATTCAACATACTATAATGGCTTTTATGCTTCACCTAAGCTTTTTATCAAACCAATGAAGGACATGCTTTGCTTATTCCACCATTTCTTAAAGGAAATGAACACATCACATGAATTCGACATACTAGGGTCAAAGCTTATGAATCTTGTAAACAAACATAAATCAAAAATCTACAACACATGGAACATCAATTTCAACTCATACAAATCATGGGATCTCACAAACATAAAAATCTTTGAGTTTTGAAAAGGGTTCTTGAGCTTCTTGGATGAAAGGGATCCAAGAATCAACATCTACATACCTGGGGAAACTCTTTTCTTGAAAGCCTTGGAGAGGTTTCTTGATTTCTATAGATCTTTCTTGATTTTTGTTTGAAGAAGAAGAAGGGATTTTAATTTTTCTTGGAAACCCTAGCATTGAAGTAGAAGGTAAAAAAATGAGGCTATGATCCCTTGACCGGGTATTTATAGAGGCTGGGGAAAAGTGGTAAAGACCGAAAAGCCCTTGGAATTAAACTAAAAAATCCCGATTTTACATACTGGCACGGCGCGCCATAATCGCACCAGCTCACTGGAATTTGGACAATTGGGAAACTGCACGACGGGACGACGCGGTGGAAATCGCATTGCCCCCTGGGTTGGGAACTAAAACTATACTGCGACGTGGTGGAATTGCAGAGGTTCACTGAAATTTGACAATTGCCATTTTGGCTGGCTCCGTGACGCACTAAAGTGCTAGGTAGCACACTGTCTCACTAAAATGGCTCTAACTCTTCACCTGAGTGTCTGATTTGGGTGAATTTTGTATCAATGGAAAGCTTATTCACTGCTCTACATGGCAAAAAGTAGAAATTAAGGAAATTCTACATGATTCAAAGTATTTCATAATTAGGAAGATATTTCTGAAACTTCTAGACTCGAATTTCTACTTTACAGAATACGCTCTAAGGCTCAGACTAGAAGAGGACTTTGCGAGGTATTGTACTTATCCACTACTAAGATTTATTTTCATCCTTGAATGTACAAGCAAGAAAGCCAAAAACAAGTAAAGGTGGAAAAATACTCTCGTGAAACTTCAAACAAGTACTCCAATGCGGAGTCACAACCATAGAACTACCAGTCACACTATGTAACCAATATCTAGTGGTGCCTAGGTCAAGTTACACCATGCTCAACCCTTAAGGTAACCGAAAAACACTAATAAAACTCTTCATAATAAGGATTTGAAATATTTGAAATTCATCAAATTCATAAGCAACCCCTTATGGTGGCATATGCAGTCCTCAATATCCAAAATCCATCAAATAACTCAGCCTAAAAAAGATAATGTCTATATACTGTGGACTCAAAATCTATAAAAAGACACAAAATACTCAAGTGACATCAATCACCCACTCTTGGCACATAGACTAGGCCTTCAATTCTTAATATACCATTAAATCAAGTGAGGTCTCTTGATGAAATGTGAGTGGTGCACTACCTTATAAAGGACCAAATCCCTTAGTGTTAGAAAAAAGCAATAAAATAGTAAATCAGTAAGGAAATAAAAGTTTACAAGAAAGTAAAGAACACAATGATTTAACGGGGAAACCTTCTTTCTTAAGGGAGAAAAAACCATGACTTGCCCTCATAAGCACTCACGAGCACTCAAGAATCTACTATAATCAAACTCATGATTACAGATTCTATTGTAACTTAACTATAAGCTCTACTAATTTGTAAAAACTCTATTACAAACTCTCTTTGACAAGTCTGTCAAGATCTCTTCTCAATATTGATTAACTTTAACTAGTATCAACTAAGGTAACTCTACCTAAGCAATCTTAAGACACCAGCAAGGCATTACTCTTATAAGATGAGTAATTTAATTACAGACCAAGACTTGACTGAAGAACAATTACTCTCTCAACAACAGAAACTTGAACTTGAGCAATATTGAGTTTTTGCTATTTTTCTTGCTGAATAGCTAAATTGCAAAAACTATTGAATTGAGAAGCATTATTTTCTATTTATAGTAGGATAATTATTAGGGTAGAATTTTGATTGGTCCAGGTGTCTGGATTGGTACACAACTCACCTGCACATTTTGTTACACTAACAGACAAAACTACGCAGACATGTGACAACTATATGTTTTCATGAAGACCTAGGTACCTGATCCCTTGTTGTCAGTTGATCATTATCAAAACAAGATATCGCAATTTCCCCTTTTTTAAATGATGACAAACCATAAATTTTATAGCATCAAACTTCATTCAATCAGAGTGATCACTACTACTGTCAATGAATATTCCCTCTATCACTATGCACCATGCTTCCCCTTGTCAATATATCAACATGCTGCTTATGCTTCCATGGTTCCCCAATTACTATACCAACATGCTTCCCCCTATCAATATACCAACATACTTCCCCCTATCAATAAACCAAAATGCTTTCCCGTGTCAATATACTCGCACTTTAGCACATCATTCAACACATATTCCTATAACTAGTACCTGGTCACTACCGCATTAATTTGGTATTTCCCCTTTTGGAATCATTGCAAAGTAAGAACATTAAACCAGGAGTAAAATAAGCACAAGTTAGTTAACTCATGGTTATTGGGGAAACACTAATATGAAGAATAATTTTTAAAGTAAAGAAAAGACAAATAAAACATTCAAACAAGAATTCATTCATATTAAAAGATAAGTATCATTGTAGTGTAAGATATAAATTTTTTGTTCCATAAAAAAAAGCCACAAAAATTAAAATATTTAAATAGGTGAAGGACTTGGAAAGAGGGTTGGGAGAAGAAGAGCCATCTTATTATTTTTTGCAGCATGACAGTGTAATAATTCCTTGGTTAGCAACTTTATCTCTGAATTCAAGCTAAGAACGTCATCAGTTAGAGTTGAAACTCTCTTATTTAGTTCAACATTCTCAGTTCTAAGCTCTTCCGGGACACTTCGATCCTCTTTAGAAAGATGCTGGATTGTCATTTGCAATTTTCTAATCTCTATATCCTTAGCAGATGTGTTAAGTTCAATTTCTCTATTTCTTTGCCGAGCTCCTCTTGAGATATGGTTCTTGATTTCTTTCCACATATTTAGTTTTGATTAGAGCTTTGAGACCAAATAGTTGTATCACAATTCCAGGAGTTCCATTTTTATAGAAAATTCCAAAATAATCAAACACTCTGTTTAACCAATATTCATAAGGCATGACATGTCTTCCATTCTTTTCAGGAACAACTTTATGCACGCGCTTCATAATTAAAAATCAAACTGAATAAATCAAAACTACTAAGACTCTTTATCACATACAAATCAACAACTGAAGCAATGTTCCTCTTTTGTGATCAAGGCAGAATTACTTTGTTAACAAAATCAAAGATTAATTGTAACTCACTTTTAAGTATTTCTTATTTACTGAAACTATAGATTTTCCTTTAACCTCTGATGCATTTTCCATAAAATCTGTTGAGGGCTATTGTTTTGAGATAGTCCTCACACCACTAATGAGAGCATCCAAAATTCTCCCAAGTAGTATGGCATTAATATTTACCTTATTCACTTGAGCTATAACAACCATCTTTAGTATGTCTTCAAAATAGTCTAATGTGGAGTAGAATTCCCTCACTACCTTATCAAAGACAGAGGGAATGGGTGCTTCCATAAGATTGAGCCATCTTTGGTGTTTAACAAGCTTTACTAATTCCATCATGCCTAGTTTTGTTAATATACTTGAATAAAAAACCCTTCCACTTTGTACTTTTTGATTTCTCTAGAACCGGTTTCTAACTTCCTTAGGCATAACTTTTCTTTTTGCATCTAATTTTTTTCCTTTAGAAGCACTGATGGGTTTATTTTAAGTTATTTTCCTCTTATTAGGACCAGGTCCCCCTGAAGTCTGTTACTTTTTAGTAGGACTTCTCGATTTTACTCTAGAAATTCCAATTTTCATAATGACATCTTGTTTCTTAGGAAAAAACAATCTCTCTTTTGGGTTATTTGATAGCAAAATAAGATTTTTAGCAACCCCATAATCACTTCTCATTACACCGCCAGAAAGATTATATGATTTCAGGGATAAATCTTCATCAACGAGTTGTGTGAAGAAAGATTCTGGCTTTAAAGAGATAAGATGACTTAACTTTGTTAATTCTTTGGAGGAAAGGAGACTTCCAGAAAACATGACTTTAGTAAGAATATCAACCTTTTTACTGTCTTCTAGTTTTGAAGCAAACTCATAAAAAGGCTTCATTTTCTTAGGGATTTCATTCATTTGAGGTTCACCTAGGAAGGTGGCTATGAAGAAAGGTTCAGTCAAATGTTGTCCTGATAGGGATGTGAAGCATGAAGCAGGCTTGGAGCTCTGAAGAACGTTTGAGAGTTAGTTTTTATTTACACTAAAGTCTGAGGACATGACTATTTCAGATTAGGTGCTCCTTTGAAAGAAAATAGACCATAGATATTGAAAAGGCATTAGGGAAACAAATACACACAAAGATGAACTTTTGAAAAAGTGAGATGAGATTGATTTCAATTTTGGGGTGACTCCTCTTTCATTTTAGAATAAGATAATTTTTTGACATAGAGAGAGAAGACACGGGTTTTTCTGACGAAAGAAAAAAATGCACATTCACGATACTAACCTGATAGATGGGACCAAGTCCTTATCTTTCTTTAGTGAGTCCTTAAATTTGTCTCTGTCTCAAGTGTTCTTTTCCAAAGTTATTTCCATACATGTATTCCTGCAAATGTGTAGTACGGAGGTAGACCAACAATCACATACTTTATCAAAGAGACCTGTCTCCTGATGATAGCCATTTTTGTGGAGAAAAACTGATCTATCTAGTAGGTCAGGTTATTTTGATCAACTCCAGCCTCAAACTGTTCTTTATAAATTATTCCGTGTGAAGAGCCTTAGTAAAGATGTCCAAGACTTCATGCAAATATCTCCCTTCTTAACACTATCTTCAGAAAATGATGCCTTTCATCAATATGCTTGGTCATATTATTCTGCACTGGATTCTTAACCATGTTAAGAGCACTTGTATTGTCACAAATAAGGGGGATAGTGTCTGAGACAATCCCAAAATCCTTTAGTTGCTATTTGATCCACAACAATTGAGCATAACAAGAAGCTGCAGCCACACACTCAACTTCAGTAGTAGATAAAGCAATTGAATTTTGCTTCTTACAATCCCAGGAGATTAAGGAAGAACCAGAAAATGAGCCATTCTTGAGGTGATTTTTCTATCCACCAAATATCCAGCATTGTTGATACCTAATTTTTGCCCCCTACGACCAAGTTTATTTTTGAGTTTCTTTGATCTTAAATAAAATCATAATATTTATTTAATCCAAATAAAAACTTTTTAAAATATTTTTATATGTATATTTTTACTTTTTAAGAATAGATTATATATTTTCATATTTATACGAGATCGTATAAATTCATCATTAAAATAATCATTTTTACAAAAAATTGAATTTTAATCAAGTATTATCTCAAAAGATAATTTGAATAGGCAAAGTCATGATTTAAACATTATTTGTTCTCAAAATAATTTATTTGAAAAAAATATTTATTTAATTTTATTAAACCAAGAATCTCGGGATTAAATAAGGTAGTAATTCGATTAAATGTCAATTTAACTTTGTTGATCTATTAAATTTGGCCATAATCAAAATCAAATTGCCATAATTACAATGCAATTGTCCAATTGATTTTAATTTGGGCGAAAATTTACAAAGATGACTAAATCCTAAATTGATTGGGGTTATTTGCTAAATAACCCCAAAATCCTTTTACCTATTCCCTTTCTAATCCATCAACCCATTTTCCTTTAAAATTGGGCCAACTGCTTACTTTCACCAAACCAGGCCCAACACCTTACCAATTTTAGCCCACAATATTAACAACCATCTTTCTCACTTCCCTTTTCATTTAAAATCAGACCCAATAACAACAATACAAAAGCTAACAGACCAGGCCCAAAATAGCCGTCTTGGCCCATTTCACACACTATCCAGCCTACCTTTTATTTTTTTTCATTAACCAACATACAACATCAACCAACTACAACTTTAAACAATCGACAAACCATCATCATCATCATCAAAAATAACAACAAACCCAGTGTATTTCCTCAAAGTGAGGTCTGGAGAGGGTAAAATGTATGCAGTCTATACCACTACCTCCGCAGAAGTAGAGAAGCTGTTTCCGATAAACCCCGACTCAATATGCTTGGTCCTATTATTAGACCCATAAAAAATCAATAATTTTGATAATTCGGTGAAACCCGACCCAACACTCGCGATTTCAACAACAACAACCATCAAAATTAAACTCAAATTCCAAAAAAATTTAAAATTTGAATTTTAAAATTTATACTAGGTTGTACAATTCGCCCTCAACCCTATCCTTTTTCCATTTCTAAAATTTAAAATTTGAACTAGATAGTATAATTTCTCCTCCACCTTGTCCTTTTTTTCATTGAAATTCAAATTTGTACTAGATTGTACAATTCTACCTCACTTTATCCTCCAACAATCCTTTTCCTCAATTTTAAATTTCCAAAACACCCCTAAATTCTTTCTCCCATATTGATGGATGTAAAGAATTTAATCTCCATCCTTTCCTTTAAATACTACCACTATTTTGGTAGAAACCAAGTCTCAAAGAGTGGAAAGAACTTTTGAGCAAAAAATTAAAATTATTGTTAGTAAAATGTTTCAAGCGGTAGGCTAATCGGGATTCTCGAAAGATTGCTTTTCGATGGTGATCAAGACTCCGAAGAAATATTGAAGTCCTATTTTTGTTCTCCAAAAATGGTAAACACACTTTTTTCTTTTAGTTTTGTTATCATTTTCTTCTTCATCTCCTTCTTCATAGTTTCGTAGTTGTAATTTTTTTTGCTGGGATTGTTTGTTTTAAACAGCCTTGAAGGCCATAGAATATCATGATATCTATATTATGGATATTTTTATGTTCATGATATAAATTAAGCTAATGTGTTTCTTTGGTTTTATTCTTTGATTATTATGATTAGATCGATAAAGTTATCAATCTTTGCTTGATAAAAATATGTACTCATTCCTTATTTAAATTTGTTATTGGAGGATATGGTTGCTTTTAGCATGTAATATTGTTTCCTTTATGTTGAAAAGAATAGTTACTATTATTTATTTTGCCTTAAAAAATTAGATCGATAAAGCTTCAACCTTTGCTTGATTAAAATATGTACTCATGCCTTGTTTAACTTCGTTATTGACGGATATGTTTGCTTTTAGTAAGTAAAGTTGTTTCCTTTGTGTAAAAAAAATAGTTAGTATTGTTCAGGGTCTATGAATTTTTTTTCTTAATTTGAAGTAGTGATTTACCCGTATCTAGAAATTTGTTGTTATTTTTAAAAGGCTTATGATAGTGTGTTCTAATTTTCTTTTATATTATAGTTTTCTACCTTCCAAGAAACTTATTGGATTATCATCTCATTCGAGGTGGCATATCTTATTATATTTGGGTCATCCACCCTTTCAAAAGGACATATATTATTATATTTATTTTTTCATCCTTTAAGAGGATTTATTGGACCATCACTTTATTTGAGACAACATGTTATTATGTCATGGATTGTCAACTCCTTTAGTGTGAAATATCATTACTTTATGGATTGTCACCTACTTTAGAGTGATATGTTATTATGTTATGAATCTTCTCATCCTTTAGCATGACATGTTATTATATTATGGACCATCACCTCCTTCAGAGTGACATGTTATCATGTTATGGACCATTACCTCCTTTAGAGTGACATGTTATTACATTTTGGACCGTCACCTCCTTTAAAGTGACATGTTATTATGTTATGGACCGTCACCTCCTTCAGAGTGACACATTATCATATTATGGATCATCACCTTCTTTAGAGTGATATGTTATTATTTTTAAAGATCATCACCTCCTTTAAAGTGACAAGTTATTATGTTATGGATTTCTACCTCCTTTCAGAGTGACATATCATTATATTATGGACCGTCACCTCCTCAGAGTGACATGTTGTTATGTTATGATCGTCACCTCCTTCAGAGTGATATGTTATCATGATATGGACCATCACCTCTTTCAAAATGACATGTTATTATATTATGAATTGTCACCTTCTTCAGAGTGACACGTTATCATGTTATGGACCTTCACCTCCTTCAGAGTGAAATAATATTATGTTAAGGACCATAAACTTCTTCAGAGTGAGACATTATTATGTTATGGACTATCACCTCTTTTCAGAGTGACATGTCATTATTTTATAGACCGTCACCTCCTTCAGAATGACATGTTGTTATGTTATGAACCGTTACCTTCTTCAGAGTGATATGCTATTATGTTATGGATCATTACCTCCTTCAGAGTGGCATGTTATATGTTATCGACCATCACCTCCTTTACCGTAATATGTTATGGAATGCGACCTCCTTCAGTGTGGCATACTAAAACAAGGTATGTATTTTCCTTGTATTGCATTTGATACTAATAAGTATAGTGCAAGTGATTAATAGGCATGTTGGACCGTCACTTCATTCAAAATGGCATGTTACATTTAAATTGAGTTATCCGCCCTTTAATGAGACATGTTGGATCACTCAATTCAAAGAGTCATATTATATTTAAATTGGGCCGACCACTCTTTAATGAGACACGTTGGACTGTTACTCTGTTTAAAGTGGAATGTTACATTTAAATTGGGTCATCTGACCTTCAATGAGACATGTTTGACTGTCACTCTATTCAAAGTGGCATGTAATATTTAAATTGTGTCATTCTCCCTTCAGCGAGAATCTTTGGACTATTACTCCATTCAAAATGGCATGTTACATTTAAATTGGGTCGTCCGCCCTTCAATGAGATACGTTGGACTATCACTCCATTCAAAGTGGCATGTTACATTTAATTAGGTGGTCCGCCCTTCAATGAGATATGTTGGACTATTACTCCATTCAAAGTAGCATGTTACATTTAAATCGGTCGTCCACCTTTCAATGAGACACATCAGATCATCACTTCATTCAAAGTGGCATAATATTTTTTAGAACAGGTTGTGCAAATTAATTCATTAACTATCTCAGCGTAGCATGTTCAAATAGGTTTGCACTAATTTGCATTAATGTAATTCTACATTTACAACTAATCATTTGTTTGAGTTATTATCAAAAGTATCCAAAAGGATGAAATTCTCAAATCAAAACCACAGGTGTGGACGACTCCAAAAAGGATGCAACATAACGTGAAACTTTTTCTTAGTAGAAAAATAGGATGTAGTCTAGGGAGAGATATCATACTCTTTGGATATGATCTAAAAGATGCTTTCCATCACTCTCAAACTACCCCTTGTTAGATGGAATATGGGTTCTTTTGAATATTTCAGTTCCAGCTTCACTTTCGGGATATTTCTAAACTCATACCAAGGGTAACCTTCTCTTTCTTTCAAATCCGAGTGACAACGTACTTAGAGTTCTGGAAATTACGTTAGGGTAAATTCTTACCTATGGATGTGAAGATCTCCACATTCATTGTTAAGAGGTTACACACCTCTTTTTTTCTACTCAATCAATTTATCACTCACCCCAAGCCAAAGATCATCTAAAATAAAAGACTATATTTTCTACTGATCGAGTCAAACTATAAGCAATCTGATTTCCTGAATTTGGGGATATATAGGCTGGGCTCTATGTTGAAAACTTGACTGCATTCCAACCTCCCTACCAAATCTTTCTATTCCTCAGCTTTTCAATTTCACCAAAATTCATAAACTTAAATAGCTTGTGATTGTTTTGAAAATTGTGCTTTAAAATCAAGCATTATGAACTACAAGCGGTCTGAATTCTCATGTAACTTGAGATATATAGTAAACCCGATACCGGGGTCCGTCCATAACTCCATAAAACTCATGCCAAAACCAACTTCTTTAGAGAAATAAATTTGTGGTTAGACAAAAATTAGGAATGTCAAACTCCCTTTGTCCAGGATTACTTGCATCCACCCTATTCAAAAGGAGGGGGAAGTTGTTGACACCTAATTTTTCCCTCTACGACCAAGTTTAATTCTGAATTTCTTCGGTCTTAACTAAAATTACAATATTTATTTTGTCCTAATAAGAACTTTTCAAAATATTTGTGTACATAATTTTTCCTTTTTTAATTAGAGATTATATATTTTCATATTTATACGAGATCGTATAAATTCATCACTTAAATAATTTTTAGGAAAAATTGAATTTTAATCAAGTATTATTATCTTGAAAGATAAGTCAAATAGGCAAAGTCTTTATTTAAACATGATTTGTTATCAAAATAATTTATTTGGAAAAATATTTGTTTGATTCTTTTAAACCAAGAAGTTAGGGATTAAATAAGGTAGTAATTTGTATCAAACGTAAATTTAATTTTGTTGATCTATTATATTTGGCTATAATTTAAATCAAATTGGCCATAAATGCAATGCAATTGACCAACTGATTTTTAATTTGGCCAAAAATTTAAGAAGATGACAAAATCCTAAATTGATTGGAGTTATTTTTTAAATAACGGTAAAATCTTTTTACCCATCCGTTTTGTAATCCACCAGCCCATTTTCCTTTAAAATTGGGATAACTGCTCAATTTTATCGAACTAGGCCTAACATCTCACCAATTTTAGCCCACAATATTTGAACTAACCGTCCCACTTCCCTTTCCAATTAAAATTATCCCTAACAATAATACAACAGCTAATAGACCAAGTCTAAAATAGCTGTTCCAACCCATTTCACATACTACCCAACCCACCTTTTGTTTCTTCTTTATTAACCAGCATGCAATAATAAAACATTAGTATACTACAACAACCAATGACAACTTTAAACAATCAACAACCCATCAGCAATAAATAATTCTAACTCGATGATGAGTGGTGATTTTACCACTCATTTATACCAAATATTTGTGCATACTACCACGCTTTATATAAGAAAAATAAGACATCATCATGATTTAAATGCACTAATAGCTATATTTTGTAGGTATATAGCTGAAGAGATCAAAAGATGTGGAATGAAGCTTAAAATGATAAAAAGGGAGCAAAGAAGAGTGTAGCTAAAAACTTGGACCATATCAGCCTCAGTTACCGTGACTGTGGTTGCGGTCATTAAAGATGTTCAACACAACGCTATCACGGAGCACAACCGCAATCGAGTAGCTGCAATCGTGGTCAAACCTATGTGATCATGGTTCAACAAGAATATGCCTAGGGGTAGATTTGTAAAAACATATAGATTAATCCCAAACCATATATAAGAAAAAACCCTTTGTTCCTTGGGTATTGCTTACCTTATAACTAATTTTTATTTAAGAAGAAAAAACTCTAATTGGTCAAGTATGTAACTACTCTTGGAGGATTAATTTCTTAGTGATTTTGTGAAGAATGAATGTTTTGGATAATCCTCATGGTATATTTCTCTTTACTTTCTTCATGAGTAGCTAAGTAATTTAGTCTAGGGATTATGTTGAACTAAAGTGTAATTGTGTGTGGGTGTTGTTCTGTTTTCATGATTTTTAGTTATTGAAATTGGATTCTACCATTTCTTGAGCTTATTATATGAAATTTGATGGGTGAAAACCCCAAATCTCCAAATAGGTTTGATGGGTGAAAACTCCAAACTCTAGAAACCCTTTGTCATCCTTGAAAGAGGGACTAAGGTAAACTTGAGGTAACCTATAACATCCTTAAAAGAGGGTAATATGGGGATAAAGTAATGCTGAAAATTAAGTCTATGGTTTACTACCTTTTGCAATCTTATAAATAAATATAACGAAAGTGTAAACCATGTCAAGAGTATCATCCTAGAAATAGGAATGCTTGATTGAGGTATTAGGTGATTACAAATTGCATACTTATTAGGTGCTCAAAAGTGCCAATGGGTGAAATCATTGTATTTTTATTGAAAGATTGACTACAATTACTTTCGACCTAGCCTATCCTTTGATCAATAACTAAAAATCATGCTAAACCATCATTTACCCACACACTTTACCTTTTGGTAGAGATAATCCTAAAATCCTCTCTATTCTTAAATTTAAAATCAAAAGTGTTATATCCATGCTTTGTTAGTTGATAAACCATCTTTGAACAAAAATCCCCCTATTTTATTTTGTATGTCTTGTTTATTATCATTCTGGGTAAACTTGTAGTAATAAGGACACCCATAAGATTTGAAGCCTATAATTCGTTCCTTGTGGATTCGACCCCAACTCTAGTTTGGTTGTTTGGCAACGACTGCCTCACCCTTTTATCATGGGAGTGAGTAGTTGAGCATTATTACTTGATAATATGGAAAAATCCAACCTGACACCCGCGATTTTGACTTCAACAACCATCAAAATTAAATTTAAATTCCATGAAAATTTCAAATTTATATTTCAAAATTTGTACTAAATTGTACAATTCTCCATCAACCTTGTCCTTTTCCATTTTTGAAATTCAAAATCTGTACTAGATTGTACAATATCCCCTCAAACTTGTCCTTTTTCTACTTTGAAACTCAAATTTATACTAGATTGTAAAATTGCACCTCACCTTATTCTCCAACAAACCTTTTTCTCAATTTCAAATTCCCAAAACACCCCTAAATTCTTTGTCCCACATTGGTGGATGAAAAGAATTGAATCCCCATCCTTTTCTATAAATACTACCACCATTTTGGTAGAAATCAAGTCTTAAAGAGTGGAAAAAACTTTTGAGCAAAAAGTTAAAATTTTATTTAGTAAAATTTTTCAAGCGGTAGGCTAATCGGAGTTCTCGAAAGATTGCTTTCCTATGTTGATCATAACTCCGAAAAAAACTGAAAGTCCTATTTTTCTCCTCCAAAAAAGGTAAATACACCTTTTCCTTTTAGTTTTGTTATCGTTTTCTTCTTTATCTCCTTCTTCGTAGTTTTGTAGTTATAATTTTATTTACTGGGATTGATTGTTGTAGACTGCCTTGAAGGCCATAGGATGTTGTGGTATCAATATTATGACTATTTTTATGTTCATCGTATAAAATAAGCTAATATTTTTCTTTGGATTTATTCTTTGATTATTATAATTAGATCGATAAGGTTTCGATCTTTGCTTGATTAAAATATGTACTCATGCCTTGTTTTAATTGGTTATTGGAGGATATGTTTTGTTTTAGCATGTAAAGTTTTTCCCTTTATGTTAAAAAGAATAATTACTATTGTTTGTTTCGCCTTAATAAGTTAGATCGATAAAGTTTCAACCCTTGCTTGATTAAAATACGTACTCATGCCTTGCTTAAATTCGTTATTGATGAATATGTATGCTTTTTCATGTAAAGTTGTTTCTTTTATATCAAAAAAGAATAGTTACTATTGTTAAGTGTCAGTGAAATTATTTTTTAATTTGAAGTAATGAGTTACGTGTATGTAAGAATTTTGTGTTATTTTTGAATGACATATTATAGTATGTTATGTTTGTGGCCTAGCAATTTGCAAAATCACTGCTTAAGGTTGAAGTTGACCACTTTGTCATACACATAATAGTTGGCTCATTCACATGTAAAAATTGTAATTCAAGTTCTACTTTTAAGATCTAACTCCTTTATTGATCCTTGATTCTTTTAATTAAAGAGTTATCTTTCCCCATGATTATATTCCACAATGAAATGCTAAGTTCTTATAATATATATTTGAAATCACAATTTACTCATTTTTGAGGTTGAAACTGTCTTTTATTTTCTCTTGTTTAGATTGAAAAATTGTTAGAGTTATAGATTTTGTTGAAATGGTATAGAACTAAAATAGGAGTTGACATTATTGGACAATTTTTTTTAGAATTAATCTTTTACTATTTTTTTTATCTTGTCTTTGAACGTCATTTCTCAAACATGTTTAATATATGCTATTTGCTTCACCTCGCTTATTTATATATTTCTTGAATTATTTTTGTGCATTTAGACGCCCCACTGTTATTCACATATTATCATGAATTTTTTGTCAAATATGTTGATTGACTCCATTCAGTATTGAAAAAAATGTTGTTGCATTAGTACGTCTTGCATCTCATATTTGAGATGTTTCAAAAAGATTTCCTCATTGTATGCTCATTCCCCTTTTATTTCTTTAATGAAAACATGTCTTAGTCTACATTATATCATAGTATTGGTGCAAATATGTGTTAATCTATAGAAAATCTTTGTTTAAATTTTAAGCAACTATATTTGTGGGTCAAAATCTTCTTTTTAAGGATTAGTTGATTATATTGTGCTAGGCTCGATTTTTTCTAAGATTGTTTGAGAAATAGGTTAATTTCCTTTTCGTTGGATAATTTTATTTATTTTTGATATAATAGTATACTATTTCTTTATGCTTGAGAATAGTATTTTTTCATCTCACCATTTATCAATCAAGTGTAAAATTTTTGAACACATAGTAATTCTTTTTCTTTTATCTTTTTCTTTGCATGAATCTGGTTTGATGTATAAATGGACTCCTTTCCTCTTGCATTCTGTAATGGGACAATGAAGCCCACTTCTTTGAGTCAAGTTTTAATTTTAAACCCTAAGTCAATTATATGGCGTGTGGGTGCAAGAAAATGGAAGAAGAAGGAAAATAGGCCAAAACTCATTGATGAGGTCGCTAAGAGACTTGAAAAGTCTTGATTTTTACTATTTTCTTATTATTTATTTATTTATTTATTTATTTATCTTTTTTTCATTCATGTGGGCCTCGAAGTCAAAGTTGTAATTTAATACATGTGAAGCAAATTTTTGGGCCTTCAAGGTCCGTAAACAAGCTTCGGACAGGTTATGGCCAAAAGCCCAAATGATTATACTAGGACAGGTAAAAGTGGGCAAAAACTTAAATGATTAGATAAGAATAGGTTGTGGGCCTAAAGCACAATTAGATTAGGACAGGTTTATTTGAACGATTTGGGCTTAGTGACCTAAGTCTTTTACTCTCCCCCTTTTCCCTTTATATGCTAGTTTTTTTTAGTTTTCTTAGACTTAGTTAAAATTCCTGCTAAATCGTCAAAACTCATTTTGCACAAATCTTGAAAATAATTTTTTCCTTAATCGATTTCTTTTAAAAAATCAACTCCCTTTTAAAGTTAGTCAAAAAGTTATTTTCAAATAGTTTGAATAACCGCAAGTTAACGGATACTCTTGGTCCTTAACAACCTTCCAAGAGTATTAATAGGAACCACTTACTTAGAATTTCTAAACTTAAAAGGTTTTTTCTATTTTGAATCTTTTAAGTAATATTTTTAGTTTTTCTTGATCTTTTCTCTAAAATTAATTGGCGACTCTGAAACTTCTTAAATTATTTCAAACTTTTCTTTAAAGTTTTGAAATAGTTTAATAGTTGAAAAATAATATTTTCCAATCCTTCGAATCAAATAGAGACAAAACATTCATAATCAGCATCAAAATATCTTATCAGATCAAAACTGTCTCCAGATGGATAGTGCAAAACCAGGTCCCTTGTCCCTTCCAGAGACCTGAGAATTCTTTTTAACAGCTTTCAAATGAGACTCGTTTAGGAAAACTTAGAATCTGGCACATATTCCCACACTGAATACAATATCTTGCACGTTAGAAGTGAGATATAGTAAGGATCTAATAATCCATATATACATGTTCTCATTAACAGAAGGACTATGTTATACATTATCCATCTTTGAACTGGTTCCAATTGGAGTTTCGGTTAGCTTTGCATCTTTCATATTGTATTTCTTCAATAGGTCCTTGATGTACTTCTCTTTGAAAATCATTGTCTCTTCTCATAGTGATTCATAAGTAGCTCCAATGATTATGTCATCAACATATATTTGAACTATTAGTAAGTTGCTTTCTCTGAACTTTCAAATGAGAGTATTGTTAATTTTCTCTCTTTTAAAGCCATTTTTCAGAAGAAACTTTGAAAGTCTCTCATACCAAGCCCTTGGTGCTTGCTTAAAACCATAGAGATCCTTGTCCAATTTAATCATATGATAAGGAAAATATATATCCTCAAAATCAGGAGGCTGCTTGACATAGGCTACTTCCATCAAGTTTCCATTCAGAAAAGCACTTATGACATTCATTTGGAAGGATTTAAAACCTATGTAGGCAACAAATACAATAAGAATTCTTATAGACTCTATCCGTGCTATAGGGGAAAATATGTCTTCATAGTCAATTCCTTTATCCTGGTTATAAACTTGAATACCCATCCATGATTTATTTCTATTGATAGATCCATGCATATCATGCTTGGCACTGTACACCTATTTAGTCCCAATAATTGTTCTATAAACTGGCCTAGGGACCAGGTTCCAGACTTTACTTCTTTACTGTTGAAGCTCCTCCTCATTATATTGATCCAATAAGCATCTTTTAGAGCTTCTTTCACATTTTTAGGCTCAATTTGGGACAAGAATGCTGAGAATGCCATGAAATTTCTGGCTTGAGCTCTGGTTTAGACTCCAGATTCCAAAGGTGTAGTCAGATTCTTAACTAGGTGAGAAGATTTGTGCCTCCAGTTTGACCTTCTGAGATAAGTTCCACTAGGACTAGGTCTTGAAAAAGTTTGATTGGACCTTTTTTGATAATCTTTAATTGGAGTAGGGGTCTGTAACTGAGATCCTGGATCACCATCACCTTCATCATTCCCAACTGCATCATTTAGTCGTTGGCCATCATCTTCAGCAATATCATCCCTTTAAACAAGAATGAGTTCTTCAATATCAGAATCTTCATCATTAACTGGATTCCCTAGTTTTGCTGACTCATCAAAGACCACATGTATACTTTCTTCCACACATAGAGTTCTTTTATTGAAAACTCTATATGCATTTCTTGTAGAGGAGTATCCCACAAATATTTCTTCATCACTTTTAGAGTCAAACTTTACTAGTTCATTCTTCCCATTTTTTTAGAATAAAGCACTTGTACCCAAAATGTCTAAACTAGTCAAGCTTAGGCTTTCTATTGAACATAAGCTCTTATGAGGTCTTATTTAAGAGAGATCTGATCAAACATTACTTTGTCACATAATAGGCAGTATTAATAGCTTCAGCAAAAAAGCTCTTTTGAAGACCACTGTCAATCAACATGATCTTTGCGATCTCTATGAGAGTTCCGTTCTTTCTTTCAATAACTCTATTTTTCTGAGAAGTTCTAAGAGCAGAGAGGTTATGAATGTTTCCATCTTCAATATAGAATCCCATAACTTAGAGTTCTCAAATTCAGTTTCATTATCAGATCTGAATTCAGCAATTTTACAATTCAGCTCCATTTGAATTTGCTTGGCAGAAGTTACCAAAACCTCATAGGGTTCATCCTTGGTTCTTGAGAACACTGTCCAGATGAAACATGAATAGTCATACACAATGAAAAACATATACTTCTTTCCTTCTCTACTTTAGCCTTTAACATGTTCACTTTCATTTATATGCAACAACTCAAGAGGTCTATAAGTACTCACCCGCTTCTTCAACTTAAAGGAAGACCGAGTTTGTTTACCCTTAACACAAGTATCACAAACCTTGTTGTCTGGAAATTTTATCTTTGGTATATCATAGGCTATGTCCTTTGAAATCAACTTGCTTAGCAAAGAGGAATTTACATGTCCCAGCCTTCAGTGCCATAGATCACATCTTTACTTTGAACACTTAAGCATATTATTTCCCTATCAGCTACAAATTCTAAATCAGCCACGTACATATTTTTGAACCTTTTGTCTTTGAGAATAACTCTCCCAGACATCAAGCTTGACACAGTACATCCATCAGGTGAGAACTTCATTTCATTAACTTTGTCACAGATTTGAGAAACACTTAAAAGTCTATATTGAGGCCTTTCACATAGTAAACATCTTATACTACTTGATCAGGTGATTTTCCAATCTTTTCCACTCCATGGATATAGCCCTTTTACCATTTCCAAAAGAGACACCTCCGCCTTGAAGTGTCTTGAGAAATAAAGCAGCTAATCCTTCCAGTCATATGATTTGAGCATCCACTATCCATAGACCAGTTCTTATTGCATTCACCTTCTCCTACCTGCAATCAAAATTATTTGTTAGATTTGGGAACCCACTTGATTTTGAGTTCCCAAAATAAAAATAAAGGGGTTATCAAATCTTTCTTGTCCTATCTTGGTAGAAAGTTCTTCTTCACATTTTCAAGGGTATGGAACCCTTAGGGTAACAATTCTCCTACCGGATAATCTAACACTGCTTATTAAAGCTCAAATCCAATATTATAGTTTTCTTTAAGGTGCCCATCTCTTCCACAATGAGTGTATAGAGGTTTGTAGACCTTGTTTCTAGTACCATGAAAAACTTTTCCTTGAGACCCAAGTGATTGGGTTTTATACTGATATTCAAAGACTTTACCATTATTGATATATGATCAGTTTAATTAGAATGGATTTGTGAGGATGTGGTCCATTTTAGTGATTTATTAAGTTTTTCTCTTATATGGATCAGGTCCCTTTCTAGTTCCTCATTCTTCTTGAGTGCAATCATTAGGTGATTTTAAGAACCAGTCAATTTTTATTCAAGCTCAATTGAAAGCCTTGAGACCTCTTTATTCCCTTTACTATTAGAATCATTCACTTTATTCAGTTGATTTATTAGACTCAGATTTTCAGATTTCAACTTATTGAACTGTTCCTCTATTTTAGATATTTGGAGAGTTAAGGTAATTAATTCAAACTCTTAATTTCCTATGTTCTTTTCTAACATATTTTTATCAGCAGTCAATTCACTCACAGAATCAATCAACATATTTGCAAGCTTCTTTACCTTTCTAGCAGAGTAGTTATCTAAATTTTCCTTAATGTATGAAATAGTTACTTCATTTTATTCTTCATCTCCAGTGTTTGCCATAAGAGCAAACAAGGAGTCAAAAGTGATATTTTTCTCCTCCAATGTCAGTATAAAAATATATTCAAGCTTTTCATCCTTCTTAGATTCACTAGAGGAATTTCCCCAGATAGCTAATGCTTATTTCACTGCATAATCAGATGCATCCTTTATTCTTGAATTTTTAGCTATCTGGTCCTTCTTATTTTCTGTCACCTCTAGCCTTTAGATATTCTTGATAATCTAGTTTGTGCATTGGGAAACCTTTGATGAATTTCCCACGTTTTCTGCATTTTTAGCGAACTTCAACTGTACCTCCCTTTTTGCTACTACTTCCTTTTGTTTGAAAGTAACAACTTTTCATTATTGCTCTAACAATCCTTTTTGCTAACTACGCAACATCAGTGTCCACCTCGCTTGAATTAGACTTTGAAGCCTTTAATACCAAAGGTTTTTCTCTTTTTTTCTTCCTTCTTCTCTTACCCTGGCTGCTTTTTGAGTTCGCAAGTCTTCAAATTACCATGAGTTCATCCATAGTGAGAATTTTCAAGTTTCTTGCCTCAGTGATAGAATCTACTTTACTTTCCGAGGATTTAGGAAGAACTCCCAGATTTTTTCTCACCTATTTATACAAAGGAATAACTTCTCCTAAATAGTGCAACTCATTGATGATTTTTTCTCACCTATTTATACAAAGGCATAGGTGCACTTTAGCAAATGGTATTACCAAGGATATGGCTATGACAAGTATCAAGAGATAAAGAAACTACAAAGGTCTTAATGGTATCACTAAAGCCAAAAGGTAAGACTACCTTTATATTAGAAACCATAAGACACAATTGTTTCATTACCTCTTCAAGTGTCCTCATCAAAAGTGGTGCCACTATTGGTCTTATAGTCCACCAAATCCACATAGCATTGTCATTCAAATAAGTGGACCAACCAACGAGTTCTCTACCTCTACATAATACAAATCCAAAACTAGTATGGATGTCATCATAGGAAAAGAGGTAGTATAGGAAGGAATCAAGTGTAAAGGCATCATCCAAGGCACTATCATCTATAAAAATGCAAATTGGCCCATAAGATATAACACATAAAGTGCACAAGGATGGATTTAAGGCACTAAAGCACATATGACCTCTTTCTTTCAAGTAAAGTATGAACTTGGCATCCACAAGTTGGGAATCATGCAACTTAAGCACAAGTGTATCAACCAAGGATGCACATTTAGTAACATTACCCCAAGAAGACAATGACACCTTTGCCCTCGAGTTTTCAAGAATGTCACTTTAGAAAGGCATGATAACGTGTGCAGGGACTGAGAACATGGCTTTTAGCATAGAAATAACACCAGCGATGGTAATGCCAGCACACGAAATTTGACTGATCGCCTTCTAATTACATTTGGGAGTTATCTCCCTCTACAATTTGGCTAAATTCTAGAGGAGGGAGATGGAGTCTCATCTGAACTGTTATCATCAATTCATTTAGGATAATTTGGATCTACAAGCGATACACCAGTGGCGTGCCGACTACAGTTTTCTGCATCGACGGTAAACTTGCAGTCACCGAAGAAGGAAACGAAAAAGAAACCAGAGATAGAGGATAATAAAAAATCACAAAAGGGGAACTCACTGGAATATATTTCTCCAAGCTCAAGTCATGGGAAGAGGATTGTTACTTTAAGTGAAGAAGATCTGAAGCCCCAAGATAAGTACTGGAAATTTGCACTCATAGGGTTTGTTATAGGACATACACCATACCTAAAAGGTATGAAGATCTACATCTCAAATGTATGGCCATTTGCACAAAAACCACAAGTCTTCTCTCATGATGATCGATTCTTTATATTTCGTTTTGAATCGGAGGAAGACTGTGACAAAGTTTTACTGGAGGGACCTTACACATACCACAACAAACCCTTCATAGTTTAGGCATGGCAACGTGATTTTGAATTCAACCCAGATCGTATCATAACTATTCCACTATGGGTCATTTTCCCTAGCCTATCAATAGAGTATTGGTCAAATGAAGCTCTGAGAAAAATCACGAGCGCAATAGGGAAGCCACTGCACATTGATAGAGTAACTGCGATAGTGGAATGAATCTCATATGCTCGAGTATTGGTGGAAGTGGATGTTGCTAAACAATTTCTAGAATCAGTGAAAATTATATCATCGGATGGCAACTATACGCAATGCATTGAATATGAATGGAATCCTAAATACTGTCATCACTTTATGAGATTTGGGCATTTAGAAGGGGAATGTAGGTTGAAACTATAGTAGGAAAAATTGACCGTGGGTTCCATGAAGCACCGCGAAGGAGAAGATGAAACAAGGGTCACGGAGGTGAGGAAAGGACAGCATAACAGAGCTGGGTGGCTAGGCAGGAGGAAGGTCAAATGTAACCAGCAGAACCATCAGCTGAACCAATAGCATTGGGACTAGAGGCTATACCTGCTCTCAACGGGCCAAAACACGGTAACAAACAAGGGGAGCACCCTAGTGCAAAAGCTGGAATGAACCATACAAATGTGGCAAGCACAATCAGATTTAAATGCTGAAGTGTGTATGATTGTGGCGAGAAAGTAGGGTCAACTACTGACCCAGGGGGGGCATTCAACACTCCATGATTATTGTAACATGGAATGTTAGGATCTTAAACCAGCCCCAAAAGCAAAAAGAGGTGAGACTCTTTTTGCAAAAGAATAAAGTGGAGGTGTTTGGTTGTCTAGAAACCAGAGTAAAGGAGAATAAGTCTTCTGCAATACTAAATAAGGAGGCACAAGGCTGGAACTATACTTGCAACTACCCAATGGCCCCAAATGGTAGAATTTGGATAATGTGGAAAACCCATGGACAATTGGTAATAATGTAAACTAGTGAACAAATGATACATTGTAAGGTGGAATGGGTACATTCAATGTATTCCTAAAAATTGTCTATGCAAAAAATAAACCAATCCGAAGGAAAATACTGTGGCAAAACTTAAATCAACTAAGCAACAATATCCATGAACCATGGATCTTATGTGGGGATTTTAATGCTATCCTATCCTCTGAGGATAGGATCGGATCATGTGTGATGCAAGTGGAGACACAGGACTTCCCAAACTGTGTGGATGCTCTCCAAATTACAAAACTAAAATCTAAGGGCTGGAATTACTCTTTCTACAACAAGAAGAACCTGAATTTAAGAGTTTACTCTAAGATCGATTGGGCATTTGGTAACTTCCAGTGGCTGCAGAAGTATGAACACATAGAGGCTGAATTCATGAACCCTGGAGCATCTGGTCACTCTCCAATTATCATAGAGTATAAGTAAGTTGATAATATGAAACCAAAGCCATTTAAGCTGTATACTACAGTGATGATACACCCTGAATTTCCTAATATTATGCGGCATGTGTGGATACAGCAAGTTAGAGGAACCTACATATTCTAGTTGTAGTCAAAGCTCAAAGCCCTAAAGATAAATTTTAAGGACTTAAATACCTACCTGGCTTCATATGCACAGAAACTTCAGAGGGCTAGGGCACAACTAGATGTTATCCAATCTGAATCAAACACCAGCCCACAAAACCAGGTATTAATTGGTGATGAAAGAAAGAAACTCACTGAGATTACAAAATGGGGAAAGGTTGAGGAACTGGTTCTCAGACAGAAGTCCCGGGCCACATGGATTGCTAGTGGTGATTCCAACACAAAATATTTTTATGTTCAGCTGAAGATTAGATCTAGTAGAAATTCCATACAATCTGTGTACACTGAAGGTGGTATGAAACTTATAGAAGAAAAGAAAGTTGAGAAAGAATTTATCTCAGTCTTTCAGACAGTCATGGGATCATCAGAGGGTACTATGCCACGCCCAGATTCAGCAGTCCTACAACAAGGGATATGTCTATCCCATGAGAAAAAGTGCAACCTCATCAGAGAGGTGACTAAGGATGAGATACAGAAAGCAATTAAAGGACTTCCCTAAGAGAAAGCTCCGGGGGTAGATGGCTACCCCATAGAGTTCTTCAACCATCAATGGGCCACTATATAGGATATTATATGTAAAGCTATAATGGAGTTCTTCAAACATAGAAAAATGCTTAAAGCCTTCAGTAGCACTGCACTAACTTGATCCTAAAGGTTCCAAATCCCACAGTAGTGAAAGACTACAGACCTATAGCCTGATGCACTACCTTTTATAAGATCCTAACCAAAATACTAAAAAATAGAACCAAAGAGGTTATCAGTTGTTTAGTAACCCCTTCACAATCTGCTTTTATAGAAGGAAGAGATATTATGGATAATGTGCTGCTAAGTCATGAAATATTCAAGTGGTATACAAGAAAGGGGATGTCACCAAGGTGTCTCATGAAAGTTGATCTCCAAAAATCTTATGATTCCATAGAATGGTCATAGTTGAAGGATGTCCTAGCTGGCTTGGGTTTCCCATTCAGATATATCATATGGGTAGTGGAATATGTATCAACTGTGTCCTACTCCTTAGTGATCAATGGGGGATTCACTGTACCTTTTCAGGGTAAAAGGGACATTAGGCAGGGTGACCTCATGTCACCCTACATTTTTGTCATTGCCATGGAATACCTACAAAGAAAGTTGGTAATAGCGATAAAAGATCCAAGCTTCCACTACCATCCAAGATGTAAAAAACTGAATATTCCTCACATTTTCTATGTGGATGATCTGCTGTTGTTTTGTAAGGCTGAGATGAGCTTAGTAGCACTGTTCAGGAATGCTTTTGAAAAGTTCTCAAGTTCATCAGGACTAAAAGCTAATTGTGACAAAAGCTCTGTGTATTTCTTAGGTGTCAAGCCAAATGTCAAGTAGGATATACTCAGACTGTTGGGATACAGTGAAGGCTCCCTACCATTCAAATACCTAGGCATCCCTCTCTCTTCAAAAAAGCTTACTCTTGACCAATGTATGCCCATTGTTGACAGGATCATGGATAAAATAAAGTGTTGGACTTCTTGATTACTTACATACGCGGGAAAACTACATTAATTAAATCTGTGGTATTTGGGATGTAAACATACTGGGGGCAAATATTCCTCCTACTAAAGAAAATTATAAAATTGATTGAAAAGGCATGTAGAGTATATTTATTGACAGGATCGGTAGGAAACTCAAAAAGAGCATTGGTGTCCTGGGAGAAGGTATGCCAACCTAAAGCAGCTAGTGGACTAAATGTTCTGCACATGAGTACCTAGAGCAAAGCATCCATCCTCAAATAGCTATGGGATTTAGAGTCCAAGAAAGATTGTCTGTAGGTGAGGTGGGTACATATATACTATATGAAATCAGAAGAGCTGAGTACCAGCCCTATTCCTATAAATGAAACATGGGTGATAAGGAAAATCATTGAGGCAAGATGGTACATACTGAATATCAACACTGTCCAAGGTAGCTTAATAAACAGGTTGCAGAGTATGGTCTACAAAATAAAATTCTGCATCAAGCAAACATACAATATGCTGAGACCTTTGTTTCCTAAAATACAATGGAAATGCCTAACTTCGTATCCTGCAATCCATCCACAACACAAGTTCTGCTTATGGCTAGATCTAAACCAAAGATTACCAACTGTTGTCAGTTTATAAAAGTTTGGTATTGACTGTCCTGCTATATGTGTCTTTTGTAAAGCTCCAATTGAGATATTGAGCCACCTGCTATTTAAGTGTCCAATTACAAATACATTATGAAGTCGTATGCTTAGATGGGTTAGCAAGAACAGGTGAGTAGGCTCATGGTAAGAGGAAGTGGCCCTGGCTATGGGATGGGCAAAGAAAAGAACAGGCAGTGGAGGCATTTATTGTAGCATATTTGCAATGGTGGTGAGAATTATCTGGAGGGAGAGAAACCTCAGGATATTTCAAGATGGACAATTCCAGATAGACAGAGTTGTGAGGGAGGTGGTAATACATATACATACTAGAGGGACAAGATTGAATAAATGGTAAGAGGTACTCTAGTAGCTGAATTATGTGCCATGATGGAGCAGTTTTGCAAGAATAAACTGTAAGGTGAACTACAGTTTATCAGTACAATTCATGAATTCTCAGTTCTAGCTTAGTATTAACATAAGGATGTTGTGTTTTGTTAATGAAAGTAAGCTAGGCTAAGTAGGAATCCTAGTGAGAAACAGGAGTCAGACCTGTTTGGCATGAAATTGTAAGCACTTTTGGTATAAATAAAATTCATTATTTACCAAAAAAAGAATAACTTCTCCTAAATAGTGGAACTCATTGATGATTGAAGTGAATCTGATATGCATCTCTTGGATAGTTTCTCCTTCTTTCATGGTGAAGGTTTCATACTGAGTATTGAGCATATGAACTTTTGAATCCTTAATATCAGTAGTTCCTTCAAGAGCAGTCCTCAAGCAATCCTAGATTTCCTTAGCATTTTCAAAATTAAAAATCCTGTTATATTCATCAAGTCCTATTTCACAGACAAGCAATTTCTTAGCCTTATAATTCTTCTCAACTTTCTTTTGATCTTCATCATCACACTCTCTCTTATTTTGACAACCATCCCTGTTATGTCTCCTTCATTTATCTCCTTAATAGAAATATTAGGACCATTAAGTATAACATGAATCAACTCACTGTCCTCAGCCATAATGAAGTCATACATCTTCATTTTCCACCACCCATAGTACTGCCCATTAAAACGGGGTGGTCTAGTGGTAAAATGCCCTTCTTCTAGTTTAGGTGGAGCACCCATGACCAATAAATTACTCTAGGTGTGAACTTTTTAGAGCGTCGTCACGTTGATATCAATTGATAAAATGTAAGGGGTGCACTACCTTATAAAGGACCAGGTCCCTTAGAGTTAGATACAAGCAATAAAACTGTAAAGCAATAAAGAAGTAAGACTTTGCATAAAAGTAAAAAACACAATGATTTAACGTGGAAAACTCCTTGTTCAAGGGAGGAAAAATCATGTCTTTCCCTCATAAGAACTCAAGAATCCACTATAATCAAACTCATAGTTTTAGATTTGGTTGGAACTTAACTCTAAGCTCCACTAATTTGTAACAACTCTATTACAAACTCTCCTTAATAACTCTATCAAGATTTTTTCTCAATATTGATTAACTCTAACCCATATCAACTCAGGTAACTCTACCTAAGAACTCTGAAGAAACAATAAAAGCATTACTCTTATAAGACGAGTAATTCTATTATAGACCAAGACTTGAATAAAGAAAAATTACTCTCTCAACTCACAAATACTTGGAACTTGAGCAACATTGAGTTTTTGCCATTTTTCTTCTTAAATAGCTAAATGACAAAAAACTATTAAATTGAGAAGTGTTCTTTTCTATTTACAATAGGATAATGATTATGGTAGAGTTTTTATTGGCCCAGGTGTCCAGATTGGCACACAGCTCACCTGCGCAGTTTGTTACACTAACAGACAAATCCATACAAATATGTGACAGCTATATGTTTTCATGAAAACCCAAGCACCTAGTCCTTTGTTGTCAGCTGATCATCATTAAAACAAGATATAGCACCTCCTTAGCCTCATTATTCAACACCTTATCTCAAATTACTCTCAATCTAACATCATCAAACTGATGGGCCCAAATCTAATCCATTAAAGAAGATCTAGCCTCCACGAATGCCAAACACACCTCAGTGTTAAAATATTAAGCCTAACTATTTGTTTAGATAAAAACTGAACTTGTAATTCCCAAGGTGTCTGCTGGGTCAAGAGATGCGCCAAGATACCCATACTAGTCCACTTCTGACTCAAGGCATCTACAACTACATTAGCCTTGCCTAGATGATAGAGAATAGTAAGGTCATAGTCCTTAAGCAACTCAAACCAATGATGCTGACTCATATTAAGATCTCGCTGGGTGAAGAAATACTGAAGGATATGATGATTTAAGAAGATTTCACAACAGAATCCATAAAAGTAGTGCCTTCACAACTTCAAAGAAAAAAGAACCACAAATAATTCTAAATAGTGGGTAGGGTAAATCTCTCATGGGGATTCAACTGACGAGAATCATACATAATCACCTTTCCCTCCTACAACAGCACAACACCTAACCCAATAACATGTGCATCACAGAAGACGGTAAAACCCATGCCCTCTTATGCAAAATCAATATAGTAGTTGAGCTCAACAAATTATTGAGCTTTTGAAAGATTGCCTCCTAAGCATCAAACCACTGAAAGAAATTTTCATCCGAGTCAACATAGTTAAAGGAGCTGCAATAGATGAAAAACCCTCAAGAAAACATTGATAGTATCCTACAAAACCAACAAAGCTCTGAATCTCAATAGGAGAAGTACGCCTAGCCCAATCATGAAGTGCTGTCATATTGGCCCGATTGACCATGATACCATCCTTGGTCACTACATGTCCCAAGAAAGAAATAGACTCCAAACAAAACTCCCACTTGGAGAACTTAGCATACAACTTCTCATCCCTTAGCCTCTAAAGTATAATTTTCAAATGCTCCTTATGGTCGACCTCACTCTAGGAGTCATTTATAAATATGATAAAAAAAGAATTAAGATATGATTGAAACACCTGGTTTATTAACTCCATTAATAAGACTGGGGCATTGGTGAACCCGAAGGACACGACCAATAACTCATAATGACCATATCAAGTCTGACAAGCCATCTTTGAGATATCCAAAGGTCTTATCCAAAACTGGTGATACTAGAACCTCAAATCAATTTTCAAAAAATGCTGAAGCACCTTGAAGCTGATCAAATAAATCATCAATACAAGGAAGAGGATACTTATTCTTAACTGTCACCTTGTTCAACTGCTAATAATCAATACACATTCACATAAACCTATCTTTTTTATTCACAAATAAGATAGGCATACCCCATGGTGATACACACTGAATAAATCCCTTATCGAACAACTCTTGTAGCTGATCTTTTAATTTCATCAGGCTTAGTGCCCGACTCACCATCAATAGCAAAGTTAATATCATGATTCGGAGGCACAACATGCAAATTCATGGGAAAAACATCCATGAACTCATGAACAATATGAATAGAATCCAGAAAAGGCGGTGAAGCAATACTAGTATCACGAATATGTGCATAATATGACAAATATCCCCTCTCAACCAATCAACGAGCATTCAAGAAGGATGTAACTCTCTTGGGACCTGAATGAAGCGCACCTTCCAAGATATCCTTGGTACACTAAATGGCGCTAAACACATGGTCTTTGAATAATAGTCTAGAGTAGTATCACGACCTAATTTACGAGTCATGATGGCACCTACTTTATCCCACCAGTAAGTAAGACAAATCGTAATCCAGAGCTAAATACAATGGGTAAACTTGGTGGAAAATGCCCAATAGGAACGAAAATCAATAACTAATTTATAAATAAGTAAGGGAAAGGAAATAGTCTTAAAGATAGCTCAATATGGAAAATAAAACTCCAGTCCTGGTAGAGCCAGTACAAGAGCAACTATAATAAAACTCAAGTCTAGAATAGTCAATACAATCTTGTCTTGAAGCTAAAGACTAGAGATAAAAAAGTTAGAAGGAAATAGGTGACTCCAGATCCAACAACTTACCCTATCTCTGAAACTCAACACACCATGAGCATTATGTAATAACAGTAACTAGTACTCAAATCTGTACAAAAAAGGTATGGAAATGTAGTATGAGTACTAAAACTACGGGTACAACATAGGGATCATTGGTTGACAGAGCTAAATTATGATATAAATATGAAAAATGCAAAGTAACATAACTAAGTCAAGATAGAGGCAAACCTGAATCAACTCCAACATCGCTGTGCATAATGAAGTAAATAAACTAAAATAATAACATAACATGACATACAGGATCAAACACATGCAATTTTAACTACAAAATTTTCCCCCATAAGCTAATTAGTATAGAAAATAAATAATCCAATGCACCCCCCCAAAATCCTGGTGGATACAAATAAGATAGTACAACCCAAACCACCACTATCTCTTATCTCTAAATATACCAGTGGAATTCGTTCATATTATGCCACATTATAACATTTCCTTATTTTCAGAATTAGCCAGAATCACTATTGTTAATCTCACACGCCGATATCTTTTTATCGTAATAAGTATGTCATATAGCATAATATGTATATTTAGACTCAAATCGGTAAACAACCAAACTTTAACTAGTAAATATAAATAATAGACGAACTTCAACTGATAAATATAATCAATATGCAAACTTGAACTGGTAAATATATCTAATAGCTGGACTTGAACTAGTAAATATAATCAATAGCCAAACTTGAACGATAAATATAACCAATAGCCAAAGTAGAACTAGTAAATATAATCAATCGCCAAACTTGAACAAGTAAATATAATAAATAGCCAGACTTGAATCGATAAATACAATCAATAGTCAAACTTAAATCGGTAAATGTAATCAATAGCCGAACTTGAACCAAGTATATATCATCAACATTATAATCATCCTCTAGACTAGAATCATGTATATATAAATATATAATTATAATCAATAGTACCATCAATATCATAAGTGATAGAATAATTAATAGGCCTTAACTCTCAACATCAACTATCATAACCATCAAGTGTCTAAGTATCTTAATATTATCTCAATAAGCATTTTCAAGGCATACAACAAGCGTATAAAGGTCTACAAGTACTAACATGTATCTTAGCCTAAGGTAGGTCAAGGGCCCACTCTAATCCTCGAAGTACATTTTGGTATATTCTACCCAAACTAGGTCAAGGTATCTAATCTAATTTAAGATGTCAACTAAGTCATCATTACCCATAAGATAGGAATTTTACATAAAACATGAGCAACTAGATCAATTAAGCTTAAATTATGGCTTTTGGATAGCCTATAAGGTCCAACAAATCCCAAGTATTGCCATTCATCACACCCACACCTAAAACCTATGCCAAATCTAACACAATATTATAAACATACTATGAATTACCTTAATATAACAAGGGGATAAACCTAGCCTATTTGGATGCTGAAGAAAGCTAAGAAATCTGCTAAATCACTGACTTTCCCTTTCAAGAAGCTTCTACAAGATGCCACACATAATTTGGGATGATAATTGTGTAAACAAGTGTTAGCCAAGCTCCCAAATCACCCATAAGCTTCAATCCCAAGCTATCTAACTATTTAGGGTTTATCTCTCTTATAAATGGACGAAGAATGGAAAAAACAACTGAAAAAGGTCTATTTATACCTATCCTAGGTGCTCGAGAGTCTCTATCATGACTCGACCCTCACGATCGTCATATATTGTGGCTGTCAAGGTCACATTCGTGACATATGAATCACGATCATGGTACTTGGTGCTAGCCAAGGGTATCACAATTACAACCTTTGGCATCACGAATGGCGATTGCACCAGATACATTTGAGACTTTAAGCCCTCACAATTCATCCAGAATCTTATATACGCAAATGAACTATGCAACTATACAAAATTTGATGTTCTAGGCTTAACGGCGCAGGCAAAATTTCTATCCAAGGTCATTTGATTGAAATTAAGTACTACACCCATATTTTATTTTCTTAACTTTTTAACCAATTGGTCAAAATTAGCCCGGGTGTCTCGGGACCCTAACCAAGAGTCCTCTTGGCTCAAAATAGATATTCTAGTGCTATTGGAACAAATAAAATTTGCATATGACGTCGTTTGACTAAATTTTTTGCTCGATGGCAATTTGGAACTAGTAAAGACTTCAATAAAAATAAGTGGCTCTAAAAACAAAACAAACTGCCCGCTAATGAAACTATCAGTCCTAACAAGTCATAAATGACTTAGGGTAAAGCTCTAATATTGTAAATAAGTGGAAATAGGGAAAATGACTTGAAGCATCATTACAATATCCACTACTAAAAGGACTTTCATCGGTGAAATTCAAGGATTAGGATGTACTTAAAGTCTCAAACAGGTGAGGATACTGGGTTTGCATCTTACTCTCGATCTCTTAAGTATCCTCCTCTAATAAAGAGTGCCTCTACAAAACCTTAATTATAGGAAATTCCCTAGTGAGAAGCCGCCTGACATCACTAGCTAAAATGAGTACAGACATCTCAGTAGAGGTCAACCGCTAATCTAACTAGACCAAGTCCCATATGAAAACATGAGATCTATCAAGGATATAACCCTACAACATAAAAACATGGAAATCCTGATGGACAACATAAATTCATGAGGTAAGGCTAACTTATTAGCTACCCTACCAATTGTACAAAGGATCTCAAAAAGTTCAATATATCTGAGGCTGAGCTTACCCTTCCTCCTAAAACTTATCACACCCTTCATGGGTGACACAGATGAATACTCGATCGCAAACTCTAAATCTCAAGGCACGAAGCCTACGATCTGTATAGGACTTCTTGCTACTCTGAGCTACTCTCAATTGTCCTGTATCACCCTGACTCTATCCAACAACTCTTGAAGAAAGTTAGTACAACGGCATTGAACCTCAGAAGTCTCAAACCATCCTAAGAAACAACATCTCCTACAATCCAAAACCTCAAAATCATCATCTCAATACTCAAATAATAACTGCTAGTATAAGAAATCTCTTCCAAGGCTAAGTGCCCCTCCCACTAGCCTCCAAAATCCATAACATAGGCTTGAAGCATATCTTCAAGAACTTGAATCATCTACTCTGACTAACCATCGGTCTACAGATGAAAGGTTGTACTAAGATCCACCTGAGTACCCAACTCCTCCTAAAAAGCTCTCCAAAAGCTAAAAGTGAACACGTAACCCCGATCTAAAATAATAGATATGTGTACACCATGCAAATAGACTATCTCACCCACATAGATACAGGCTAACCTCTCGTACTAAAGGATATCTGAGTAGGAATAAAATGTGATGACTTGGTTAACCGGTCTATAATGACCCAAATACTGCCGGAACCATAAGAAGTATGAGGAAAATCACTACCAAAGTCCATGGTAATATGCTCCCACTTCCAATCAAGAATGAGGAATCTCTTAATCAAACCACCCTATCGGTGATGCTTGGCCTTTCTCTACTGACAACAAAGGCAACAAGCTACATAGTCCTCCACATCTCTTCATGCTAGTTCTCCACTAATGCTATCTCAAATCTCTATAGATCTTAGTTATACACGAATTAATAGAATATCTAGAGAAGTGAGCCTTGCACAAAATTAACTAACTTAAGTCATCAATTCTTGAAATACAAATGCGGCTATCAAATATCAAAAAACCCTCAGAATCAATGGTATCCCTCTTGGACTCACCACTCAACACCTATTCACGGAGGAAACTTAAGACTACTATCCTCAAACTGACAATATTGAACCTACTCAAATAGTGAAGACTTAGCCTTAATGCTTGCAAGAATCCTCCTAAGGTCTGAAACATCAAGGTAAACCATCAAGTTGGCTAAGGACTGAATGTCCCTTGCTAACGATCTTTATGAAACAGAAATACAAGCCAATCTACCCATACTCACCACCTTTTAACTTAAGGCATCTGCTACCATATTTGCCTTGCCTGGATGAAAACAGATAGGACATAGTAATCCTTATGAATCTCCATCCATCTTCGCTGCCTAGAATTAAGCTCTCTCTGGGTCATAAGATACTAAAGGCTGTAATGATCGGTGAAAATCTCATAATGCACACCATAAAGATAGTGCCTCCAAACCTTAAGAACAAAAGCTACTACTGCCAACTCTAAATCATGAGTGGGGTAGTTGTGCTCGTGCACCTTATGCTGTCTCAAAGCATAATCAATAACACGACCTTGTTGCATCATTACACAACTGAAGCAACACTAGAAACATCACAATACATGGTAAATCCCTCACCCTTAACCAGATGAGACAAAATAAAAGCTAAAGTATGAAAATCCTTGAGCATTCCAAAGCTCACTTCACACTCTCGAACCATAGAAAAGGAACCTCCTTTGAGTTAATCTAGTCATAGGTTCTGAAATAGTAGCAAAACCCTTGACGAATCACCAACAAAAATCATCCAGACCAATAAACCTACAAACTTCGGTTGGAGATGTAGGTTTAGCCTAATCAAAATAGCCTCAATATTTTCCAGGTCTACCATAATCTTTTCCTTAGACATGACATGCCGAAGGAAGGTCACTTACCCAAGCAAAAACTCACACGTAGAGAATTTGGGAAAAAGCACATGATCTCTCAAAGTCTGGAGCATAATCCTTAAATGTTGTACATGCTCCCCTCTATTTCAAGAATACACAAGGATATCATCAATGAACATAATCACGATAAAATCCAAATAAGGTCTAAACACTAGGTTCATCAAATCCATAAATGCTATTGGGGAATTAGTCAATCCAAAAGACATCACTAGGAACTCAAAATGACCATAACGGGTCTTAAAGGCTATCTTTGGGATATCCTCATCTCGAATCCTCAACTGATGGTAACCAGACCTCAAATCAATCTTAAAAAAAACTGCTACACCCTAATGCTGATCTAACAAATCATTAATGCAAGGCATAGGATAGTAGTTCTTCACCGTCACCTTATAAAGCTACCTATAATCAAAATACATATGCATGGAGCAATCCTTCTTCTTTACAAAAAACACAGAAGCTCCCTAATAACACACACTCGATCCAAAGAAAACCTTACTAAGATAATCTTGAAGTTGATAATTCGAATCTTTAAGCTCGACAGAAGCCACATTGCAAGATGCCATAGAAATATGTCAGGTGCTAGGCTCAAGATCAAACAAACTCAATCTAATGGGTAGGAGGTATACCAGGTAGATCGATAAGGAAAGCATTAGGAAACTCATGAACTATCAAAACAAAGTTAAGTGACAGATTATCTATATTAACATCACGAATTTAAGTGAGGTAAGACTCACAAATCCTCAAAATTAATCTCCTAGCACATATATAAAAAATAATCCCCATTGACTCATGGCTAACAACTTTTTCCCACACAATTTGGGGTATATTAGGCATAACTAAGGTAACGATCTTAGCAAAGCAATCTATGACTGCATGATAGTAGGATAACCGTTCCAGGCCACGAATCACATTAAAATATACCTTATTTAATATAATAAGATAAACATAAGTATCAATATCTCCAACAGTCATAACACATGATCTGTACACCCAATCCACTATTAAAGAATCACCTACGAGAGTAGATACACGCAATGGCATTGATAATAAATACCAAGATAACTCTAATCATAGAGCAAAACAAGGAGCACATATAAATAAGTTGATCTTAGATAAGAAAAAGCAAAGGCCAGCTGGCGGCACACTACAATCCTACTTGTAACAACAATATCGAAAGACTCAGCCTTGGGTTTAGAAGGTACTACATACAGCTGACCATGCTCACCACCTAGCTGGTTTCTTGACCGATCTCTTATTCTATATTCTTGAGAACAACCTCGAGCACTCTGGGGATGACTCCTTTGACCATGCAAACAACCTCTAGCTGAGAGATGGATTTCTGTAGTAGTGGGAACACTCTGACCTGAAGAAAGGAGCTCTTGGAAATAATGACTAAAATCTCCATAACTATAGAATGTCACTTGAGCTAAAACAGAACTAAAAGATTCGACTGACCTAGAATAGCTTCCCGACTAGAATAACAAGAAGACTAACCCCTCAAAGAATGTTCACTATCCTGACTAAGGAGATTACTAACACAAGACTGACCTCAGTCGGTAATCTAAACAGCTGCCTGAACCGATCGACTGGGCTAAATCTGAGGCTTATACTGTGGATGTGGAGGATTTCTACTATGAGAACTTCTACCTCTGAATTGTGAACTACTATGGCTCCAACTAAAATTGCACTAATATCTAGGTCTCTTATCATTGCCCTATTAGGCCTCACTATGCATCTCCCCCATCAATTGATTATGATAAAAAACCTCAGTAGAAGACCTTAATGCAACAACCAAACTCTGAGTAAACATGCAAAGAGAAGGTCTTAATCCACAAATAAATAAATAAATCCTCTCATACTCAGTATCTATAATAGAAGTAGCATGCCTATCCAACTTATTAAAATTAGCCTCATACTATACAACAGTCATAGATCAAAGAGAACTGATCCTTTAAATAATCTGTAAGGCTACGATGCATGTTCATCTCTAAGAACATCTTAGAAAACTAAGTTTATGTCAAATAAGAAGATCCATTTGTCCTAGAAACCAGATAACCTCTCCACAAATATCGAGCAACTAAATCCAAATAAAAGGTAGTGTAATCCACACCATGAGTCTAAATTAGGCCTAAATTACAGAGCATATCCGCACAAGTAATCAGAATATGTCCTCGCCTAGTGACCAGAAAATATAGGTAAAGCCAATTCAAGAATCTACCAACATCTTCTGCTCCTCAACAAACATAGCTGGCTGGAAAACTACTAGCTGTTCAACTATAGGTTGAGTAACTACCAACACCGGAGGGACCTTAACTCTATGAGCTATGCCCCTACCTTCATACCACTTTGATCTGTAGACTTGCACCATTAGACAATGTACCACTAACCAATCGCAAAAGTTAAACCAAAATATCTCAAGTTACTGAAGAAGAAATAAACCTCGGTGGAGCCTAGGCTGGTCCCTAGCCTATCGCTTGCTGAGTCAAAAGAACCACTAGCTCAGAAGTGGGAATAGTATCAGGCAATGACCCCCTATGTTGGCCCTTATCTAGGAACACATCTCAAGGCCGTTATGACTTATGGGTCATTAAAGAATAGTGGTAGGATCTCTAGGCTTGGTCTTCAGACCCTCATTTCATATAGCAGTAAAATGTGTCCTAGCCATCTGCGAAACAGTAAAGTCAAAGGAGTTTTCTATAAACCAACTCAGACTCTTAGCACAAAATGAGTGAAATAAGTAAAAAACTTCTAAGAATGTCCCATAGCATCTCGAAGATAGAAAACAAACGTCATCATTCGAATCTATAGGACTCTACTATCCACTTACTCTTCTACTATCACGACCCAATTTCTCAGGTCATGATGCCATATACAATAACCCACCAGCCAGTAGAGAAGCAACACTCGTAGTCCAAAATAGCTAGTAATGAACTACTCAAAGAGATATAGAAATTATTGGAAAATACTTAAAATTCAAGATCAATTATATAATATAATCCTAAGACCTAGTGGTATCAGTACAATAGCTGCTAATATAATTAGAGTACAAAGTGAAGTTCAAATGAATACATTGATATAACTAATCTCTGAATACAACATAGAGAGTAGTATAGTACATAAGAGAGAGATATGTAACACTCTGAATATTAGGAGCTCACTCTAAGTCTCCAAACAATGGCTGCTCTGCATGATGCACACAATAATAGTGATAACTCATACTATGATCAGCAGGTTGCAGAAGTGTAGTATGAGTACCAAACATGTGATACTCAATAGGAAACTGCTGATTAAGCTCCAAAGATAATGCATATATATATATATATATAATATAAATAGAATGGAAAACTACATCCAAATATCCAGCAACTATATAAAATAACCAATGAGATCGTAAAAATAAACTACCAATGAGATAGTAAGAATAAACTATCCTATTCATGTCAAAGAGACTAACATATTAAAGCTAAGGAAGTAGTAAGAATGCACTATCATATTCCAACCATACATAAGAGTCTCAACACCATACCGTATATCACCGACCAATATACAAATAAGAGGATGAAAGAAAAATATATAATAGTATACACTACCAACAAATGAATATAATCTTAGTAAATAAAGGAAGAAAGAGTGTACAATAATACCATAGCTACACATAGATAAGTGTATATATATATATATATATAAGTATATGGCTAAGGTTTACTCGAAGTACAACCTAGATCATCTGACTAGCTATTTAAGACCTCATAATCATAGCAGGAGTTAGTGCTAGAATATTCAGGATTCTAATCTCTACATCAAACCATCAGATGGTCATGCATAATAATATAATCGTGAGATAAATATGTTAGAATCATGCCTCATGTCTCGATATAGAATTAATGACCAATCTATCATAAACTAGCCATAACAATGATCATAAAATGATAATAATAATGTCAACAACAATGCGAGTAACCAGCTAGTTTGGACAACCATATACCTAGCTGAGCCTATGTGTACCCCCACTGCCCCAGGGTCGAAATGTTCAATCAGTATACAATAACATAGGGCATAGCCATCATCTATGTTTATGAAACCTTCTCATACGAGTTGATAGACATAGGTGAATACAGGTGATAGGTGATGCACATGTAATAATGAATGCAATAGAATTCATAATACCATTAACATTGTCATCATTATAACCATTGGCATCATTATAACCATCATTATCATCATCATTATCATCTTTCATCTTAGTCAGGTATATATATATATAATTGTCATACATAGGTAGCCGAACTCGAACTAGTAGATATGCATATGGGCACATCAATATAATCATCCTCTATCCTTGTCGAGTATCAATGCATCATCATAATATCCTCCAACCTTTCTGAGTATCATCATATCATCATAATATTCTATGGCCTTTTCGAGTATCATCATATCATCATAATATCCTCCATCCTTGCTGGGTATCATCATATCATCATAATATTCTCCATCCTTTCAGGATATCCTTATATCATTATAATATTCTCTTGCCTTTTCAAGCATCATCATATCATCATAGTATCCAAATTAATGTCAATAATAGAGAGCAAGCCCCATGAGGGATAACAAGTGTATACCTCATGAGGACTAAAGTAAAAAAATACCCCACAAGGGCTAAAGTAAATAAGCATAAAAAGAGAAGCAAGGTACTGTATACTTCCATAATTTATCACTCATCATTAATATCACATTATCAATAAGCATATAAACATAACATGAATATTATAACTTTCGTCGGGTCTTACCCAAAATTTATGTTATCAATCCAGTATTTTCCTCCATCCCATATTGGAGAGATATGTATCTGGATATGATAGGTACATGGGATCAAGTCTTGGCTAAAATAGTGTAAATCCATAAGTTTGTCACCTGGAGTAATATTTGAGACTAAATCATTATAAAAGTGCAGAAAGGGTCAGAATCTTTCACGATCTAAGTAATTAGTAATATTAAATCATAGACTGAAACTTGTCTTGGTTAAGTCTTTAAAACATCATTATTAACCACTTTTACATATGAACTATTCGTTTAAATTGGTATTGGTTATTATGAAGAAATCCATTACTAAGGTAGAAGTGGGCTTTAACACTTAGTTAAGTTACAATAATAAAAATATTATAATCTAATTGTAATTGTATCAAAATGATCCAACGATCATGAATTTACCAAATCTATTCATGCCATCACCAGTATTAATTTAATGGAACCATAAGCATTAATATATCAACAATCTACAATCACATCCTTTACAAGGATAGATACTTTCCTGGTGGTCAATTCAGATAATAATACGGCCATAGACCCAATAATGTGTTTGGAACAATTATAGCATCATAATCACTTCCTTTGGCCTACATATATTCCAAAACCCATGTCAAAACCATATTTATACATCATTTCATATTTATAAGTCATAGCATATTCACGAGTCCTATCATTTTCATAAGCCATAAAGCATATCCATAATCGTCTCACACATAGAAGGCATCTCACATCTAGGAGGCATAATGCATCAATGAAGCATAACTCAAAACTACGAGGTTTAACACATCTGTAAGACATAGCATATCTATAGGTTATATATCATAACAATGAGGGATATCATCTCAATAGGCCAAATAGCATAATTTGGGGAAAGTTATCACAATTTACCAAGAAATGAAGTAAACTTATTATAAAGGCTTAATAGTCTCAACTAGACCTAAAATCCACAACTAAATCTACAAGGGCTAACATAAGTCTTGGCCTAAGGTGGGCTGGAAGAATCCACTTCTAATCCTCAATTTCCATAATTAAGCAATTTATACCCCAAACTGGTCTAAGGTATCTAGTTCAACTTCTAGATGTTAAGTAAGCCACAACCAATTCTAAGATAGAAACTTTGTCTAGAAACATGGGCATTTAAGTCAACTCTACTTAAATCATGATTTCAAGATTACTAGACTAGCCCAACTAAGGTTAATCATACTAACCCTAATTCCAACAGTTTAATCACATCCCAAACCTAGCATCATATCATATCCAAGCTACAAATTAGTTCTATCTAGGGAAAAGGCAATCAGATTCAAAAGGTTGTTAAGCAATTCAACTTATGGGTCAAAACCCTTATCCAATTTTCAAACTTAGATATTTAATACTAAGTCATTCTATCCATAATCAAACTTAACATTCATATTCACACACAATCTATAGCACGCATTATCTTACAAAGAAGAGTAGACAGAAGCCTACCTCAAGGCCAAATTCCAAATCCTTATATCATACACCTAATGTCCATATTCACTTCACAATCCCTAAATGCTATTACACAGTCAAAATCGTAATCTACTCATCAGTATGAAAATAATGATACCCATATTGTATTATTATACTTTGGGTCCAAAATCGATACCAAAAGCACCTAAGTGGGTCCCGCTTATGGAAAATACGTTTCTGAGGTCAACCCAACATGATATCAAGCTTTAAACCCCTCAAAAATGGGTGAAAATCAAGATAATTTGGGGCTAACATCAAACCCTTATGTTATTTGGGGTTTTGGTAAAAAATTCAAGAAATTCAAACATGGATTTGAAGGATTCTTACCTTAAATTTGAAGATATCTGTAAAACTATATGTTAATCAAGATCCCAAGTTACCCCAATGACTTAATTTGAAACCAACACACCCTTTTAGGGTTTTTAGCTCTCAAGGTTAAGTCAAAAATAGCCAAAACACGGTCTAAAAAGCCCTTTTATAGCCCCTTCAAGTACAGAGGTAGTTCTATCACAGTCCAGGGATGGAAATCGCACCAGGATAATTGGAATAACCCTATGGAAATCATAATAGGGCAAACATGATGCCTTTTAGGTGATCGCACAAGCATTAGCACTAACAAACTTGGAATTTTTTTCTAAGTTTCCAACAACGTCTCAGGACTCGTTTAGAATCCGATTTTGCAAATGGACTATGTAACAACACTAAATTCAACATTCCAGACGCACTGGGAAAGTCAAATTTTCCATCCAAGGCTGTTTCAATAAAATATGGGTCCCACTCCCAATCTATCGATTTTCTATTTTTTCAAGAAATAGGTTATAATAAGTTTGAGTGCATTGGGACCCAAACAAAAGGTCTACCTAGCCTACAATTGATATTTTGAATTGAATGGAACAATTAAATTTGCATTTGAGATAATTTTACTGAAATTTTTTCTCGGTGGCCATTTAGATCCAGCAAAGACTTCTAAACCAAGAATTAACACTAAAAATAAATAAACTGCTCGATAACCAAACTGTCAGTCTTAGCAAGTCATAAATATCTTGGGACAGCAATGGAAAAGCCGTAATAGCAAAAATAAGTGGAAATATAAAAAATGACCTGAAGGTTCATTACATTTACCAATAATACCGGTGAAAATCTAAGCTCTGATATACATTTATCATGATCCAATTTATGAGTCTTGATGGAACCTATATTATTTCGCTAGTAGGTAATCTAAACCATAACCTAGAGTTAAATGCAATGGGTCAACTTGGTGGAAAATGCCCAATAGGGATAAAAATTAACAACACAATTTATAAATAAGCACGGGAAAGGAAATATGCTTAAGGGTAACCTATATGGAGAACCAAACTCTAGACCTAGTAGTGACAATACAAGAGCAACTACAATGCAACTCAAATGTAAAATAATCAATATAATATTTTTCAAAGTTAAAGACTAGACATCAATAAGAAAAAAGAAAATAGGCAACTCCAACTCCATGAGCTCACCTTATCTACAAAAATCAACACAGCATCAGCATCGATCAACGATGATAAATAGTACTTAGATATACACCAAAAAGGTACAGAAGTGTAGTATAAGTACTAAAACTATGGGTACTTAGTAGGCACCATCGGCTGACTGAGATAAATCATGATATAAATACAATAAAAGGCAAGATAACATAACTAAGTTAAGATAAAGGGAAACCTGAATCAACTCTAATATCGATGTGTATGAATAAGTAATTAAACGAAAATAATACCATAACATGACATAAAGGATAAAATACATGCAATTGTAACTACAAAAATTGGCCCCCATAAGCCAATTAGTGCAGAAAGTAAATAATCCAACATAATCCCCTATAAGCCTGGTGGATACCAAAAAGATAATACAGCTTGAACCACCATCATCTCTCAAATCTTAGTATACCACTAGAATTTGTTTCATATTATGCCACATTATAATCGTTTCCTTATTTTCAGATAAGCAAGAATCACTGTTGTCAATCAAACACCCCGATATCGTCATATCCTCATAAGTATGTCATATAGAATAATATGTATATTCAGACTTAAATTGGTAAATATAATCAGTAGCCGGACTTGGAAGGATAAATATAATTAATAGCCAAACTTGAATCAACAAATATAATCAATAGTCGGACTTGAATCGATTATTATAATCAATACTCAGACTTGAACAAATAAATTTTAGCTTGAACTGGTAAATATAATCAATAGCCAATGATGAACCTAGTATATTTCATCAACATCATAATTACCCCATCGACACTAATCGAGTATATATAAATATATAATTATAATCAATTGTACCATCAATATCATAAGTAATAGCATAATCAATAGGCCTCAACTCTTAACATCAACCATTATAACTATCAAGTTTCAAAGTTTCTCAATATTACCTCACTAAGAATTTTCAAGGAATACAACAAGTGTATAAAGGTCTACAAGTGCTAACATGTATCATATCCTAAAGATGGTCAAGTGCCCACTTTAATCCTCGAAGATCAATTTTAGGTAAATTCTACCCAAACTAGGTTAAGGTATCTAAATCTAGTTTTAGATGTCAACTAAGCCATCAGTAGCCCTAAGATTGGAATTTGACCTAAACCATTAAAAACTTGATCAATTCGGCCTAAATTACAGTTTTTGAGTAGGGTAGAAGGTCCAACCAATCCCAAGTCTGTCCATTCATCACACTAACACCTAAAACCTATACCAAATCTAACATAATATCATAAACATACGATAAATTAGCTTAATTTAATAAGAGCTAATCCTAAACTACCTAGATGCCAAAACAAGCTCCAAAATTTGCAAAATCATCGACTTTTCTTTCTGAGAAGCTTCGATGAGATGCCATGCACAATTCAAAAGATACTGGTATAAAAATGTTTTAGCCAAGATCCCAAATCACTCACAAGCTTCAATCTTAAGCTATAACATTATTTAGGGTTTTAGCTCTCTTAGAAATAGATGAAAAATAGCTAAAATGAGCTGAAAAGGGTCTATTTATACCCATCCTAAGTGCTTGGGAGTCACTATGACAACCTGATCCTTGCAATTGCCGCATATTATGGCTGTCAAGGTGAGTCACATTCATAACATGTGCATCACGATCGCGACACTTAGTGTTTGTCAAGGGTATCACAATTTTGACCCCTAGCATTGCAAATAGTGATTGCACTAGATACAACTGAGACTTGAAAATTTTCCATGTCTCTGCTTTATACTCTAACAGACTATGCAACCATACCAAATTTGATGTTTTGGACTCAATGGTGCTGTCAAAATTTCCATCCAAGGTTGTTTTAACTAAAAGTGGGTCACACATCCATATTTTATTTTCTTAACTTTCCAACCAATAGGTCAAATGAGCCCAAGTGTCTGGGTACCCTAACTAAGAGTCCCACAACCTAAAATCAACATTCTAGAGCTGCTGGAACAGTCATAGTTTGCATACAAGGTTGTTTGACTAAAGTTTTTGCCTGGTGGCCATTTGAAACCAGCAAAGACTTTAAAATAAAAATTTGTCTCTAAAAACCCAATGAAGCACTGGGTAACTGAACTGTCAATCCCAGCAAATTATAAATGACTTGGGATATGTAACGACCTAAAATTGTCTCCCAGGATGTCAGACGGTGCTTAAGGCTACAAGTAGCCCCAAGCTAACCCTTAGAGCCGATTTCTACTGATAACACTCAATTTAAGATAAAATAGACTCAACACTTGCATAGTCATATCATATGAAAGGAGATACGAGAATGATACTTGATCCATATAAACACAAAATAGTGAAACCTCAACAAAACCACAATACTAAACCCTCGACTTATCACAAGTCTGATACTAGTCTGACAAAACCTCTATGAATCGAAAACTAGAGACCAATTGGGATAGGTCCCTAATTGACTCGAAATAAACTGAAGATAAAACATAGTCTCTCAAATATAGAAAATATTTAAAGATCGATCCTCGAATCATGAGGATTCACCACTGCAGAAAATATAGGCAAGGTACTCGAAGAATACGTATGAGGCTGGGATTGAGCACCTGAACCTACATTATAAGACAATGTAGCAGATAGACATATATGTGAATCAATACTTTGGAATATACTGAGTATATGGGGGTGAATGTATATGTATAAAAATAGTACCAATCTTCTTCAATCAAATCATGTATGCAAAATGAGATGACTCACATGGCTTGAACAAGTATAAAATATAAAGCTCATAAATCATGTAGAATAAGGCATGCAACACAAATCTTGTGAGTCATCGTTCTTTAATCTTAAAATCAGAAATCTTCTCTTATTCTCAATACCCAAAGGCTAAGGGACTTTGAACAATACTTTCAACTCATGCATATGTCTCATGGAGAGTAAAACCTCTTCAATGCTCAATATATCATAATTAATTAGAAGTCATATACTTGAAATTTGGAATCATATGACTTGGAAACATATTTGAAGGCATTTCATTCACCTTAGGAAAATATCCCAATTCAAGCTTTAGGAAAATCATTCTATCTCAAATAGAAAAGTATTCTAGCTCAAGGAAATAACTTATCTCAAAGCTTTATGAAAGGTACTATATCAAGGGAAGATACTTTTATTTAGGAAAATAACCCACCTCAAAGAAGCACTTTAATTAGGAACAACTTTACAATTCCACCATTTAGAAAAATAACTCATAGAAAGGGAAAACAAGTATCTAATTTCAAAGTTTAGAAGGGTAAGAGAGGTTCTCGTAACCGACATAAACCATGCGAGCTACATGGAGTCCAATATTTTGTCCTCCTAAGGAGGAGACCCCACGTTGGGGAGGAGCGTCATACTCTTGCCAGGGAGTATAACCTAGGTCTAGTAATCACTAAAAGAAACTCAGCCTCGGACCCAATCATAATCATCATAAACTTGGCCTCAGGCCTAACCTACGGTGGTACATAGTTTGGGGGTAAGAAACTGTAGTGACTTACCCACTCGGTGCTAAACACTACTTCCTTTAGATTATCTGCGCTCATCTCATAAAAATCTTTTATAATAATCTCATGGTTCACCACGAACCCAATAATCAAATTGATAATCTCATATGATGAAGTGTATTTCAAAGCTTTTGGACCATTAGGTCAATTCATTTCTCAATCATCTCAAAATATTCAAAATACGGGTGCTTATAGCATAAGAGTTCATAATTTCACAAGTCTCAAATAAGGCTTACTAACCCATAGTTCAATCTCAAGTTAAAGCTTATCAAAAGCATAATATATAAAGCATATAGATTCATAAATTATGTAGAAATCTGAAAATTTCAGCAATATACATCAAAATCTCAATTTAGTCATATGCTTCACCACCTCAAACATTGCAAATATTAGCTTATCAAGGAGTAAAATCATGGGGTTTATTCCCAGCTGTAAACACTCAAGAAAACATTTAGAAATCATTCCATTTAACTCTTAATTTATGGGAAATATAAAGGTAATGCATTAAAAAATAATGGGTGAAAACCCCTAATTCAAATTCATGTAAAAACCCCACAGATTTCAGCAAAATCATAGTGTAGATAAGCTTTTTGGGTACAAGGCTAAAATGGTTAGCCTTTTTCAAATCCCCACATACCTTGAATTAGAAGCTTTGGATGAACTCTCGCCTTTGGAACTCTATTCATACTCTTGAATGAGGGTTCTTGAGGCCCTTGACTTGGGAACCTTGAATCTTGACTCAATTTAGAAAATCCATGGTGGATTCTTGAGATTCTTGAAAGAGGTTTTGTATACTTAGGGTTTTTTATGGGAGAAAACTTGAGAAAAACCTCATATGATGCTTGAAAAATGACTTTGATTTGGTGTTTGCACGGATTTATAGGCTTGGAAAAAGTCTAAAATTCCCCTTTTAACATCTGTACGAAACTCGAAGAATTAAAATGGGAACCTGATTTAAGAGGTCACCGCGACGTGCCACTTATAGAGGTGGCTCACTGGAAATGACAATTAGGAAATTGGGAGTCCGTATGACGCGAAGCCATTGCGTTGTCCCACTGGTTGGGACCTGGAACTCTTTTGAATGTGCCATTATCGCGGGGTTCCATTTGAAATTGACTATTGAAAAATTGGGTTCCTCCGTGATGCGCCACTATCGTGGAGTCCCACTGAAAATCGACAATTGCCAAATAAACCCTCTCCGCAATGCGGCAATCACTTAAATGATGCAGTTTTACGACTAAGGCTTAAATTATCCATAACTTCTACCCGGGTATTGGATTTGGGAAAATCTTATATTGATGGAAAGATTATCAGATTTCCCACGTGATAGAAAGTTGAAATTAGGGAAATTCTATATGGTTAACATGATACTCACTTAAGAAGCCACTTCTCAATCTTTTAGGGTCGAAATCATGTCTCACTCGACACGCCCTAAGGCTCAAACTATGACATAACTTTGCAGGACCTTGCAGAACAATTATAGAAAACCTCTAATAGAGAAAATAAAAGAAAATACAAAAAATGACTTGAAGGGTCATTACAAATAGCTTGATAAGGAGCTTATTAACCCGTACCCAAAATGACATCAAAATCTACAATATCTAGGATGATCAGAACTACCTAAGTCTCACACCCAAAAAAGGTCACAACATAGGATTAGTACATTCGATCCAACCCGAATGTGTCTTCTACGATTACATGAATAGGTACAATAAGAGGCTCTTTAGTAGAATCAAAACCCAACAAAAAATATACAGACACATAGGAGAAAGTCAACACAAGATCAAATAATATAGATGCAAATTTAAGGTAAGTAAGGACAATTCTTATGATAACATCATCAAAAGCCCCAACCTCTGATCTAGTGCATATAACATAGCACTTTCCATATCCTCTACTTGACTGAATTGACCCAAAACCACCCTTAGTGCCCAACTACCTCTATGTGCACCTCTAGTAGTACCTTTGCTTCTCTGAGGATCACCTCTCTTCATTAATAGGAGCATGCCTAAAGACAAAGTGGGGATAGTCCTTGGCCAAATGGCCAAACTCATCACATGCATAGCAAAATCTGTGCCCCTACTCAATACAAAGAGACACTACAAAACCTAAAGACCTATTATCTAAACCCTTTAAGGCTACCTACACTGGTCTACCATGATATCCATACTAAAATATCTACCTCGAGGAGTGCAATAAGTAAACTCACCCTTACGGTGTACCCTATTGGTGCCTTCTTAAGAAGCTCAAAATATAGCCTCAGTCATCTCCGCATGATCCCCTACACTTTGGAATAATTCCCTTGACACTATTATATAGTCGGTATCCAACTAAATTAAAACATCTAATACCTTCACAAACTTCTAAATCTTTTCAAACTCGATGACAATACTGTAAAACAATATCTAAACAAGGTATGAAAATGTGCCTCATACTCCACAACTATTGTGAAGCGCTGCTCTAAGTGATCAAACTTATCTATTATTTGATCCTCAAAATGAATGACATAAACCTGTCCAAAAACACATCAACAAATTTATCCCAAGTCATCTTTGGAGAATTAGAGGTCTGCAAATAACAAATAACCTCTACCAATCTATGGCTATATCTCTTAATTGGTAGGTAGTGTAAGAAACTCTGTGTGACTCAATAAATCCCAAGTTATGACAATTCTCATGACAATCAATCGAGAACTCATAAGCATCATCACCTAGCACACTACTGAGCTAGTATAGATCCAAGTGAATAAATCTTTCAAATATCTTCTTATCCCCAAAAGACATATCTGTATCAGTAAAAATGAGAGGTATAGAAAATCTGGGATGATGAGATCCCACCTGAAGGGGTAACATAAACGAAGGTTGAAATCCTGATCTCAAAATACCATAGTCAGACAATGATATCTAAGGAGGAATAATAATCGGGGTCTGTGGAGTACCATAAGTAGATATTGGTACTACTAAAGGATTTGGACTCAGAGATGGAGAAATATCATAGGCAGAATATGGAATAAATGAAGCTATTATACTCGGAGCTAGAGCAACACTAGGTGCACTCAAAGGAACACCCTTCAAAGGGGTTAATAAAAAATCTATAACCCCTCCAAGATTGGGGTAGATGAACTTTGTGGAACCAAAGTGGATCCCATATCTCTATCATACTAAATCTGATGCTCAGGAGAGATCCCCCTAGTACTGCCTTTGGAAGGGGAAGATCCTTGTGCCTATCCTCTAACTTGGGCTGGTCCTTGACTCACCACTCGTCCCATAGACTAGTATCTCTCCTCAAATAATAGCTTCACATCCTTAGTCTAGTGGGATATAGTTCTCACCATCTCCACAAAAAAGAGTGAAATAGGATTTAAAACACAAAGTGTGAAAAATTCTCACATTAAGGAACAAAATAAGGAAGGTATCAAAAGATATCTCATAGCCTCTCAAAGATAAATATGAATGTCTACCAACCTGATGAGAGTAAAATTCACCACTCATCTATATCCAAATTCGTGCACACTAGATGAAATAATTGTATATTTAAGGCAAATTCTTTATTGAAGTGCATTAAATTCAATGGTTTGTATGTTTGTAGCTAATTGGATGATAAAGAGTAAAGCTGAGCCGAAGGGGAAAGCGAAAGACCAAAGTTGTTGTATAAGATACAAATCAAGACTAGGGATAGACCCTAGGGTACCACAATTGTGGCTTAAAGATCGCGATCACAATCTGACGCCAACTCAAGCCTTAACAATTATGAGGGGATCACTACAATCACATGAGTTATAAATATGGTCAACTAAGAATAGTTCCAATAGAGAAAAAAATTTCCAAGGGAAGAATCATGAATTCGTAGAGTTGGATCTCAAAACTAAAAAGCACAAACCCTTTAACAATTAGGGTATGTAGAAACTAATTTCATGTTTGGAGGTATGAAAAACATTCAAATTTTAGTGAAGAACAATGTAGTAAATTATTAAGAGATTTTAGTTGTAATTCAAAATTGAAGTTTGAATTATTATTTCTTGATTTTCAATGGATGCATTGAATGTCAACATGGGTATATTTCTTATCTCCAATTTCAGGAGTAGTTAAAATTCTTATCTTGGGGTTATATGAAATTAGATGGTTAACTTTGTGTGGGTGTTAATAGTTTGTCCAAATAACTAGTAAGGAGGTTAGGTTTGCTATTACTCTGGGTTTGACTTTAGAATTATATGTGAAAACCCCAATTGACTTGGATCTTTTATCATCCTTGAAAGAAGGATATGGGTGATGAGTAATAGTAGACTAAACTTTGATTTAGCTTCTCTCATGGAATTATCTTAGAAATAGGGATGTTGTGGGTGTGCTATTTTCATAAGCATTATTTTAGAAATAAGGATACAAGTATGAGGTACTTGGTTGATGAATTTTTTATAATCTGAGATATTTGGTTGATGAATTTGTTATAATCATGAGGTATTTGGAAGATTCCATGAGTAAAATTTAGTGTTTTATTGAAAGACTAACACTAATACCATAAACCTAGCCTGCCCAAACCCTTAACTAAAACTTGGACTATCCTTTGATTACCTATACATAAGTGACCCATAACGTAGAATAACCCCAAGATCTGTTTTAATTTGATTTACTAATCACTTGTTAAATCCCTTATTACTGTTAGTGTGTAGTTTTGTGTAACAAATATTTACACCAAATGCCCCTAACCTTACTTTAATGTTTAGATTTAGTTGTGCATTATAGGTTAACTCCTAGTTAACTCTTAATACCCAAAAGGTGTTGAAAACTAGATTGCAATCCTTGTGGATATGACCCGACTCTTGTTGGATTTATATTAACAATGATTGACTTACATCAAAACAATGGTGTAAGTTAAGCGTTATAAAAAATAGTGCCATTGCTGGGGAGTGAAGTTTAGTTTTCTCTTATATATTGTTGTTAGTGAACGTGGGTTACTCGTAGTGATTGTGTTTATCTTGTTTGTTGTTTTTCTTTTGTTAGGTGATTTTCGTACTAATTACGACACCATAAGACACAATAGGAGTAATGAAGGCTCATTTGATGGACACCTTAAGAATGAGGACAATCTTCATAATGCAGGGCATGTGAGTACAATCTGCATCCCACTGGCCAAGGGAAATAAGGTGTTCCATAACACTAGTGCCATGCTATAAATGTTACAACTTAAAGGTCTATTTGAGTGTAAAGAAAACAAAGATGCAAACTTGTATTTGAAAAACTTTGTTGTGGTGTGTGCCCCATTTGATATTGCTCATATCACTCAAGAGTCCATTCGGTTCAGGCTTTTCCTATTTTCCCTAATGAGTGAAGCAGTTTTATGCTTGAGATCTCTACCATTCGGTTGGGTCAAACTTATGGAGGTGCTTTAACTAAGGGATAAGATCACAAATTTCCATAAATTTAGCGGTGAGCCCTTACATGAGATGTGGAAAAGGTTCAACGACAAGCACATGCAATGCCTCAACCATGAAGTGACAGAGCCAAATATTTTATAGGGTAGTGGATAAACTCAACAAGATGGTGGTGGACAATGCATCGGGTGGATCTCTTATGAAGTTGTCATATGATTTTAAGGAAAATATACTTGATCAAGTCACTAAGAAAAACTAGGGATGGCATACTCGGGATTCCGAAGTATCTATTAGGTCCTCTACCACATATTATGTTAGCAAATAGAGAAAAAAGAAGGATGAAGAAAGGTATAAAATATGGCCAAGGTGATGTCCCAATTAGAGCTCCTCACTAAACACGTCATGGGAGCACCTATAAAAGCTATCAATGCCATGGCATCTCAAGGTGCCAAAGGATATGATGAGGATGAAGCTAAGGAACTTGATGAAGAAATAAACATATTGGAAAATTATTTAGGGGTTCCTTTTCAGCCTATCAAAGGCAAGGTAAGAATTAAGGTTAGAATAATTGAGACTGAGATCATGATTGTGATGACAGAAAAAAGGACAGAGATCATGATTAGAGGTACAAAGAGATAGGTTATCATACATATATACCCCTCATGATCGTGTCAAGGATAAATAATCAAGCTTGGAGGACCCAACAAAGTTCAAAACCAAAGTTGTGCTTGCCTAAATTTTGATGCGTGTTGAAGGTATCGACAAAATAGTAAGAGAGATGAAAAGAGACTTTTCTCAACCTAACCAAATGGTAATTTAAAATTTGTCTTCCATCCAGCAATTGGAGACACAAGTGGGACAAATTTTTACCTAACTAAATTCTAGGCCAATGGAGGGCCTATCTAGTGACACGGTGGTAAATCCCATGAATGAAGGCCATGAAAATTGTTATTAGAAGTGATATAAACCTTGGAGATCATGAGATTGAATATGAGGAAAAGTCACTCTATGAATAAATTAATGTGAAGAGAAAGTGATCCAAATCGCCAAGTGTTGGTGCTTTAAAGTCTTTTGAAGAGGGTGATGAGGAGACAATGATGGTCGAAGTGAAAGGTGATGATGACGAAACTCCAAAGGTGATTAATGGTGACATGAAAATGGGGAATTAACCTCTAAGAATTCCATTGCCCATAAAGAGAATTCCTCCACCCTTTCCACAAAGGTTGAAAATGAAAGATGACGATTCTAAGCTCAAAAAGTTTTTTGCAAATCTTAGCAACCTTTCAATAAATATTCCACTATTAGAGGCTTTTCAAGAGATTTTGGGTTAGGCTAAATCAATGAAGAACTTGATGTCGAAGAAGAATCTTGTAGATTGTAAGATTATTAAAGTAACCCACACTTATAGCGCCATCATGTCAAATGCCATGGTAGAGAAAAAGAAAAACCCAGGGTTCTTTTACAACGCCTTGCACCATTTGGACCCACAAATTTCACAAGGCATTAGATGATCTTGGTGCTAGCATAAATTTGATACAATACACAGTGTATCAAAGTCTTGGGTTAGGTGATTCTACACCTCTCACCATGAGATTATTGATGGAAGATTGCTCAATAAAGAAACTGATTTGAATGCTATATTATGTATTGGTAAAAGTTGATAGTTCATTTTCCTTGTGGACTTTGTTGTGCTTGATTGTGAAATCGACCATGAAATACCCATAATACTAGGGAGACCTTTCTTGGTAATCGGAAGGGAACTAGTGGATATAGAGCATGAAGAAATTACATTCTGGGTGCATAGTAATGGAGTCTTATTCTGGGTATACAAACTTGAAAAGCAACCAAACGGGTTACAAGTGGTCTCGGTTATTAATGTTGTCGATAAAGGAGAGAAGATTGGGTTATCTCTTCTCTAAGACCCAACTTGAAGATTAAAAAACATCATGCTGTGATGCTAAATTAGGCACTGGATGGGAGATAACCCATTGATTCCACAAAAGTTATCCGTATCCTTTAATTTTTGATTCATAGAGTAGTTTTTTATATTAATCAATAAAATTATGGCATTATAAGGTGCATTTAATAAATTGATTAATGGGAAGTGTTGTGGAATGGAGTAGGAAGCTGAACAACTAAAAATAGAGGAGATGAATCAATCCTTGATTACTACTATCATGGTAACCGTATGATGTAATCACATTCACCATATCATTGTGATCATGGTCCTTTGGCTGCGACATGGTCCAGTCAGTTTTTAAATATCAATAGTCACTCCAAATAGTTTTGCCCATACTTCCTTTGAAATTACTCATAATTGCACCTATTTTTACTTATGTTAGGATCATCCAAAAGTGCATAGCATCCCCTTTGCATCTTTGTATCTGGTATGTTACCTGATTCTCCTCTTGTATGCATATTTATGGGGCCTAGAATACATATTTAGGGCAATGGCCTAAAATTGTGATTTGTATGCATAATCTTGAGATTAATTGAGCTTGTTTGGTATTTTGTCTATTGTTATTGGTCTGTACATTATTGAGGAAGTCTTAAGAACCCAAAACTGTCCAAAATTCATAGAAATTCATGTACACACCAAATGTTTGGTCAAATGCCAGAATGAGCTTCTTGATATTTTTTTTCATATTTTAAGGGCATAATTGAGCGTTTAGAAATTATGTTTGTTGTTCTTAGTGTCATCTATTAATTGTGTACACAAATTGGTATATAAAGTTGAAGTGTTGGTCATAATTATTCAAGTATAAGAGCCTCAGGTATCGTGACTGTGGTCACCCTATTATAGTCCAATAACCCATAATTGCGGTTGTGCGATTGCAAACTAAAGGCCTGCAATCACAACATATGAGAGCGATATATTAGACAGGACCAAAATCTTGAATTTTTATTTTTAGCATAAGTTTGAACAAGGAACCATCTCTCAAGATTAACTAAGTCATTTAGCATAGTTTCACATGATGATTTTTTTTGTTAACGCGTTGTGTTGCTTTCAGGTAATCATGGAGAACAATGGAAAACTATGATCAAACTTTCTTAATGGCCCCTTAGATCCAAAATCTTTACTATGGAGACCTGGCTATGACATAGATACTCCCAGAAGGAGGTATATATTTGGACAAGGTGTTAGAAACACTCCTAGCCTTTCATGACAGATTGGTTGTCATTGGGTGGAGATGATTTATCCCAAATCTAACCTAGGAAAATGAAAATTAGGTTATGGATTTTTATGCAAACTTCAACGTATTATATTTATCTAACCTTGTTATAAAAATCTGGGAAAGGTAGTCCATTTTGGGGCTGAGGAGATCAATAACATACATAGGCTTTCAGATGCTGACATGACTCAGTTTGAGGCTAAGGGTTATGAAACAGGGAGCTATTTAGTTGAGAAGTTGTGTCCTAGAAGAGAGGTCTTGTGGGTTACCATAAAGTTGGGGATATCCTTGCATGATTTTATGCTGAGGCTCGGATCTGGTTATCTATCATCTGTAACTGGGTTTCCTCATGCATTAATATAACCTATGTCCTGAGTACATGAGCTCGGATGGTCACGTGTATCTTGGATAACATCTCTTTAGATGTTGGGTGTATTGTGCTATCAGAGATGAGGCCTTTAAGAAGATAGATGGCTCCCTACTTTTGTTTCCTTCTTGATCACAAAACTATACAAGAGAGCCAGGGTTGAGGAGTACCTTGGGGACACTAGGGCACACCCAAAGAACCCCATTTACTCTCTTAATATTTAGGGTGAGTGCTTACTTGGAAAGACCAAAAAGTGAAAAATCAACTTGGGCAAATCAAAAGATAATAACATGAGCTATTGCAAGCTATCCACAACAGGTACATTTGAAGAGATCTCAAGTGAGATGAGAAGAATCAAGGATCTTTTGTATTGGTTGCCCACGGGTCCAGGAGGGCCTTCTATCGCTCACCACTCTTATGTTATTCAGACTGACTTTGAGTAATTTTTAGCAGACTAGAAGGAGAAGAGCGCCACTATCTCTAGGCTTGAGAGGGCGTACTCATCCTTATCATGGTCATATAAGGAGCTAAGGTATTATTATGACAAGATTAGAAAAAAAGAAAAAAAGATAGATAAATTTTTCACTCATATATGGAAGGGGGTAAAGGGCCTGTGGAAGGTCATGAAACCCAAAAAAAAGGCTTTTTTATCTCAGGGAAGATTTTGATGATGAGGTCCCAACTACGTGGTTAGACTCTAATAATGTTGAGGATGATGCTGATTTTGAGAGCAACAATAGTTCTTGATGCGGTTACTGGGAGTGTCTTTTATTCTTTCTATGCTTTTATAATTATACAATAAGGACACTGCAAGTTTTTAGTTGGGGGTGACCATCTCATTATTATTTGATATTTGATTCTTTGATATGTATTATTTATATATTTATGTAGATATTGTTATGTTTATTTGGATAATTTTACTTTATTTTTATTGGGTTATAATATTGGGCACTCTATTAGTGCCTATATTTTGTGGATTAGTCACTTTTGTTTTATATTTTGAGATTTTATTTGGTTTTAATAATAATGTTGGACTAGCCTTTCCCTATGATAGATTGAGTGATCATATTCTTAAGGGAAAATCATTGTTTTTTTTTGTTTTTTAAGCTATAGATGCAGGAGAAGTCTAAGTACTCGTGGCATCATATATTTGGGATTGCCATTATTCCTATGGTGAAGTCTAAGTTGCCATATGGCTTACTCTTGTGAGATATGAAATGTGAGATAATGGCTTGATTTGGTGCTAATGATAAACATTTTTGTGTGGTGAAATGCAATGCAATTATCCTTCTCCGTCCAGAAAGTTTTTGTGAAAATCAAGGGCATGGACATGAATAATCTTGTAGAAAAATTTTGCCTCTTTTTTGTGACTCCAAAGTCTTTAGTTTATAGTGTATGGTAAATAGATCCTTTGATCTCTAAGTAGGAAATGCCTTTGATCCTTTTTGAAAAGTTTTCATGCCATGTACAGTGAGCTTAAACGTTTAATTCTCATGATTACTTGTGTTATCTAGAACTTTCCCAGTTAGTCTCAAAAACCTAATCTTTTATTACACATGGTTGGTGAAATTATCTTAGGCCTTCTGAATACAAAAATCTACTTTACTTTAAAAATACTACACATAGCATCCTAGTCACCTATTTTGAACCTTTAAGCCTTTCTTTGGCAATCGTATTACAAGCCATGAGCCATTTAAATTTATCCCTATTTTGAAATCTACCCTTCTTAAACTTGAAAGTGCAACTTGAGGCTAAAAGCCTAAGTTAGGGGTGGTGAATCTTTGAAGAGGTAACTTTAGGCCATGATATTGTAAAAAAGTGTCTAAGAGCTATGTATTGAGAACAAATGTGTAGGAAAAAGAATGTATTTAACAAAAAGAAAAAGAAAATCATGAATTGGACAAACAAAATGGATGGAAAGAAAATGCTTTCAAATGATGGGTGAATCAAGGTAGTGAAAGTAGGGACATGTGTGAGTTAGAAATAAATGAAGTGGTCCATGACCCAAAGCTTGATCGAATAGTATTTGATGTAGAGTTCAAGGAGGGTGTAGTCACTTTAATCCTAAATATGTGTCCTACCATTTCCAACACCTAAATTATAAGCTTTAAAATATCCTTCGAGATCTCCAACCAAGTGTCTTAAAGTTAGTGGCGATTGAAAATAAGGGAAAACATATGTCATCATACTTATTTGCATTGAGAGATCCGTTATGAGAGTGAATGCTTGCACTTTAGTACCTTGTTACATGATAAATACTCTAGTGTGTGGGAGTTTCTTTTGTAAGGAGGCATGTAGACTAATTGAGGCGGGTGAAGTTGTCATCTTCCGAAAATGAGGCAAAGAAGTGTAATTGAATCGGTATTGATAAAGAAGTCACTTCTAGAGCGTTAGTGATTGTTACTTGGTTGTTCTTAGAATTCTTTTGCATCCTTGAAAATGTGATTGATTTTGAGGGGATACAACACCCTCAAAATTTTGAGCATTTTATTTTTGCCCCTCCTATTTTTGAAATGATAATTTTGACTTAAATAGTGTGTAGGCATCTAAATGGGGCATCCCTGGAGAGTTTTGGAATTTTTTAATGAGGTTTAGGGTGATTTTGAACCATAGAGGTAGTGAGACTCCATGATATCTCCATGTCATGGAGGCTACACTACACGATAAGCAGCGCATCATAGAGGCTGCACTCTATAATAGAAAGTGTGATATGGAGGTTAGCCTCCGCGATAGGTAGCGTGCCACACTGCTGTGTAAAAGTCATATAGTCCTTATTTTATTTCACTTAGAGTGAGGTGATTTTGGGTCTTTTCACCTATGTACGACCCTTAAACATAATATAATCTTATTTTCTTAAATTTCAAGCAATTAAAATCCCCAATTCTACTCTCAAAATTAAAATCCCAAGAGATCCTAAGGATTTCATCATATATTCATATTTTGGGTTTCATGTTCTGAATTGTTTTCCTATTCTCATGTGACTAAGTCATGTATCTCTTTCCCTATATTTGTATTTTTTAATGGCATGAAATTGGTTTATTATCACATGGTTTTTGATGTTAGGTTGGAACTATGGGTTGAGGGTTTTGGATATAAAAGGTTTGAATGTTTTCTCATGATTACTATTGAAATATTATGCATTGAATTATTGGTTTGTACACTTTTTGGGGGGCATGGGAATGGTGGATGGAATAGGGGTACAATGGACTCCCTAAATTTGGTATGGAAATTGATAATAACCTCGACCCACTTGCACAATGGATTTTGTAATTTAAATTATCATTTAGTTTGGCTTATTCTCTTCAAAACTAATGTATGACAGAAATGGCTAATTAGATAATCATAATGATGATTTTCAAAACCTTATGGGGTACAAAGGAATTCCCCAAGTAATTCTTATAATAGAGTTTATGGTGTACAAAGGATTCCCTAAAAGTTTTTCTTATGACATGTACTTGCAAGCTATAGTCGGTATGACAACATCACTTAGCAATGCCTTAATAATTGACTCCCAGAATTTGTGGATAGGTTATGTGTTATATGTTTTAATTAGGATTTATGGGGTTTGTATTAGCTGGCCAACAAGGTGTAAGTCCCAAAGGACAAATACTAGAAACTTATGTTTATCGATGTAAGGGTTGGTCTAAAAGACCATGTGCTGGTGGTGTATGAAGAAATCCTCAAGTATATATATAATTGTATCATGGTTTGAGAATGGTACAAGGGAATCCATAATCTCTTGAGATATCCTTGTTTCGTGTGGCTAACACGTACAAGGGCCCAACCAAGGGTTGCAGCTGGACCCATGTAGCCCATGGGTGGTTTTAGGATGGTCAAGCTACATAACATAAGCTAAATTTTTTAAGTTCATGCCAAGCCTTGTTTCCTCCCCCAACATCTTATATATCTATATATATATATATTTGGATATGCATGGATATATACATGTGCATTACTTTGACTAGGTTTTTGATTGATTACATTATATCCTATATCTTTGAATTACATGCTAGCGCTCTAATTGCTAACCATCATTGGACTCTGTATCCCCACACAATTTAGGGACTGTCCATACTTTTACTCTTTATATATAGTGACTAGGTGATTGAGGGAAAGCTCATGCGTCAGATTATAGCGGTGATCTTAGATCCTTCGGAAGACCTATTTCATGCTTTAGGTTTTCTTATGTTTTGAATTTTTGTTTTGGATATGGTTGGGGGCATGTCCTGGCCAGACTATCTTTGATTTTTATAGAGGCTTTATTGGTCATTACTGCAGACATGGGTATTGTGGTTGGTTATCAGTATGTGTTATTGGTTGGTAGTTATTGGATATTAACCTATCATTGATTCTTTGAGCTTTTCTATCTTATTCTATTATATGTTTGAATTCTATTTGCTGCTAGGTATACTTAGTTCTGTTGGATTAGGCTAAGAGGGTGGTCTTAGATCTATGATGGGCTTGAGATACCCGTCATGGCTTGGCCTTGATTTGAGTCATAAAAAATTTGGTATCAAAGCCTATGTTCATGGTCAATTGGCTATCCACAAAGCCATGTCAAGTAGAGTCTCTTTTATGGGAGAGTATCACGACACACTTATAAAGGAGAGTCTATGAGACATTTAGGAATGTTTTTCTATTTGTGTCTAATATTTGGGCTATAGAGTCTAAGGTCTTAAATTCCTCTAACTCCAGTTTGTTCACATTTTAGATCATGTCTTCAAGACAATCTGAAGCTCATGGAAACTCACCATTCCTACCTAAAGAAACTGTGGATAGATCTCGTCCAACTTATAGGGTACAAACCCAGTCAAGGGTCCCTACTTCTGATTACCCCTGTGCAGTTTACTTTATCTCTACTGATCTTTCTCCATCTAGTGGCACTCATATCAATCACATCAGAGAGATAGTACTAATGCTGAGTTTTGCTAATCCATTCATATATTAACCTAGTTGGTGAGATCTCAGTAATGCCAATTTGGTTCCGTTGGTATTGATGTGAATTTATCTAGGGCTACAAGAGTTAGCCAGTTTATATGGCTGAGCCCTCTAACTTTCACTGGTACTACAATTGAGAAGGATCCTCAAGGCTTTATAGATGAGATAGAGAAGATCTTTTGAGTTATGCATGCTATTGATGTAAAAGGTGTAGAGTTCATTACTTATCAATTGAAGGATGTATTACACCAATGGTATGAAAGTGTGAAAAACATAAGGGTGATGATGCTGAGTCCAGTTTGTAGGATGACTTTTCTAGTGCCTTTCTTGATTGATTCTTTCCTTAGGAGTTGTAGGAGGCGAACGTCAAGGCATCTATGAACTTGAAGTATGGCAGGATGATAGTGAAGGAATATGACTTGAATTTCCACCAGTTACTGCAATATTCTCCCATCTAGTCTCTAGCATAAGGGATAGAAAGAGGAAATTCGCTTCTATTTTGTCTTCTAAATTGGTTTTGGAAAGTAAGGCTGACTTTTTGAACAAGGATATAGATATCTCTTGACTTATGGTGTATATGCAATAAGTTAAATAGGAAAAAAAGAAGCAAGTAGAGGTAGGGGACAGGTAGAGTATGAACTATTCGAATCTTGATAGAGGTCAGTAATAAGAGTGGTAGAGATGGTGGGAAATGGTCTAAGAAAAGGTAGGGCAATTTTGGTTCATGTTTAACTGTCGGTTCACCTTATCAAAAGCCACCCAGAGATCATTTCTTTTAGAGTGGTAATGGTTCTAGGGCTTAGGGTGCCCAATCTCAAGTCAGTGGGGCCCTATAAGATCCATCATATCCTCATTACAAATTTTATGGTCAGTTGCATTGTGGTTTATATAGTGAGAGGAGAACTGATGCTTAAACTATGGTCAGCTGGGACATATGCTGAGAAATTTTCCCGTGGATAAGGTCACTTTGGGGGCTAATAAAGTTTCAGTTTCCACACTATTAGCTGCTACACCGAAGGGTGCACTTCTAGTACCAGCACTAATTGGAATCACCTGTATAATCTCACTACCCTTCAAGAGTTTGAGGTATCTCTTGATGTCATTACTGGTATGTTAAAACTTTTCTCTGATGATGTGTGTTATTTACTAGATCTGGGTCTACCCTTTTAAATGTGAACCCATTTGTTGCTGTGCATTTTGGTTTTGATTTTATGTTTATTTCGGATCCTTTTTCCATTTCTACCTCGGTGGGTTACTCGGTTGTTGCTAGAAGTGTCTACAGGGGTTGTGTGATATCTGTTGGTAGTAGGGAAACTTAAGTGGATTTCATTGAATTAGACATTCTAGATTTTGATGTCATCTTAAGGATGGATTGGTTGTATTCGTGTTATGCCTCTTTAGATTGTCAGACTCGTAAACTCATTATAAAATGTCCTAATAAGCATGTTATCGAGTGGAAAAGGGAGTTCCCTTGTGCCGAAAGGAAGGTTCATATTATATCTTAAAGCCCACAAATTAACTTCCAAGGGGTATCTTTATCATTTGGTTTGGGTTAAAGATTCTAAGTTGAAGGGTCCTTCTTTACAATCCATCTCAGTGGTTAAGAAATTCCCTGAAGTTTTCCCTAATGACCTTCCCGATGTCCCTCTAGATAGGGAAATTGATTTTGGGATTGATCTTCTTTCAAACACCCAACCTATCTCTATCCCTCCCTATAGAATGGCTCCAGCTGTGTTGAAGGAACTTAAAGAGCAGTTGAAAGATTTTCTTGACAAGGGTTTTATCTAGTCTAGTGTGTCTCGGTAGGGTCACCTATTTTGTTCATGCATAAAAAGGATAGTTCCCTTTGAATGTGTATAGATTAATGCCAGTTGAATAAGGTGACGATGAAGAATCAGTACCCTCTTCCTAACATTGATGACCTATTTGACATCTTCAAGGTGCTAAGCATTTCTCTAAGATTAATCTTCAGTCGGGTTATCATCAAGTAAAGATTAGAGAGGTGAATGTCAAGAAGAATGGCTTTTGTACCCGGTATGGACATTTTGAGTTCTTGGTCATGTCTTTTAGGTTGACCTATGAACCATATGAATTGGGTGTTTCATCATTTTTTTGGATTAGTTCGTCATTGTGGTTATAGATAATATTCTGGTATATTAAAAGAGTGAGGTGGATCATGTCGATCACCTTTACATTATATTGCAAACCATTAAGGATCAACATTTGAATGCTAAGTTTTCAAAGTGTGAATTTTTGTTGAACACTATTACTTTTTTTGGTCAAGTTATTTCTAGTGAAGGGATCACGGTAGATCCACAGATAGTGGTAATGATTAAGATATGGCCTAGTCCTATGACTCCAACCGATATTTAGAACTTTTTAGGTTTAACCGGTTATTATAGGAGGTTTGTGGAAAGCTTCTCATTAATTGCCTCACCTCTCAATAAGTTAATTCTAAAGAAGGTGATGTTTTTGTGGTTCGATACTTGTGAGGGGAGTTTTGAGAAGATGAAAGATAAATTGACTTTTGCTCCGATCTTAACCCTACCCGAGGGCACTGATAGCTTCATGGTTTATTGTGATGAATCCTATGGGGGACATGGTTGTGTGTTAATGCAACATGGCAAGGTGGTAGAATATGCTTCTATGCAGTTGAAAGTTCATGAGAGGAATTATCTAAATCATGATTTAGAGTTGTTGGCTATGGTGTTTGCATTGAAGGTTTGGTGGCACTATTTATGGTGTCCATGTTGACATTTATTCAGATCATAAGATCCTACAACATGTATTCACCTAGAAGGAGTTGAATCTTAGGCGAAGGAGATGGCTTGAGTTACTCAAAGACTACAACAATAGTCTCCACTATCACCTAGGTAAAGCTAATGTGGTTGCTGATGCTCTTAGCAAGTTATCAATAGGGAGATTACTGATTTGTATGAAGAGAAGCAGGATTCGATGAAGGATATTGTAATACCCGTGCTTTTTCTTAGCTCGAAAATCATCTCAAGGATGTTAGAACTTTCTTTGTAATAGGAATTCATTCTTATACACGTGGTATTTCCATTATTTTCACTTCCTGTCATGTGGGAAATTGAATGAGCTTTCTATCGTTATATAATTCGCCTAAATCTGACACCCGAGCGAACAGTCAGAGCCTTTTTAGTGATATAGTGTTTGACCTGAGCCTTCAGCGTGTCGCGGAGATAGGTCAAATGGCAATTGTCAAATTCCAGTGTTGCTCTGCGATACTGGTGCGTCACACCAAACTTCTAGGTCATAGACAAGGTAGAAATACGATAGCTCCACATCGCGCAACCATGCAGTTTCCCAATTGTCAATTTCCAGTGACACGGTGCGATAACGCCGCGTTGCACCAAGGGTCCGATTCGGAAAATTTTACTGAAAATTAAATTACGTGTCCAGGGTTAAAAGGGTCAATTTTCCCCCTCTATATAAGCGTCCAAACATAGGATTTAGCCCTTATTCATCCAAAATATTTATGTTTTTCTCAAATACTCTCAAGAACTCAAGCTAGGGTTTTGTAGAAGGTCCAATTTCAAGAAGGTTTCACCATCAATCTTCACGAACTAAGGTATGCATAGTGTTCATTCATGGGCTCTTTTCGTCCATGAAGTCCAAGAATCCATTTTCAACTACAAGTTATGGATTTTCTTCATGTGTTCATGCTTTGAATGTTCTCTTTAATGTTGATAAATGAGGAATTGATTTCTATTCCATGATTTGATGAAAAATTTCATGTGGGTTAATTAGTATAGATAAATATTTATGAAATCTCATGACTTAAACCTTGTATGATGAAATTGGAAGTGAACCATGATGTTTAATTGCTATACCATGATGTTTACATGTACTATGCTCGCCATATGTTTGATAAAATGCCTAGATGAAGGAAATTTGCCTAACTAGCATGATATCATGAAAATCCCCATAAATGTACACGCTTATGCCTATTAGACATTTGATGAAATGCTTCAATAAACGTATTGTGGTGATTATCATGTATTCAAGAATATCAAGTCATGTCAGTTTCCTTCCATTGAGCCCTGGGGTTACTTGTACCCGAAATATTAGTTATGTGCCTAGATCCATGTTATGTTTTCACAATACTCTCAGTCAAGCTATGAACTCTTAGACATCAGATAGTCTTATGACTTAGGAAAAATCTCCATGATCTCATGACTCAGTTAGTTTTCAGATATTAGAAGTATTCTGTTAGCCACGAAAATCCAGTAACTCAGCCCATGGTTAGTTCAGATCAGTAAATCATGTTCACTGTCCATTCAGATGGGAGTAGGAATTAGCACCGAGTGAACCAAAGGATGGGGACTCATCTATTATACGGGGGTGTCATTCCTAGAAGCAATCCTTGTATTCCAGAACTATGTAGTCAACATAGGTTGAGATATCGTACCTTGCCATATAAGTGTAGATGAGGTGGATTAACCTATTATGTGAGGGTTCCTACCGTTATCGCTAGAGTTACCTATTATATGAGGGTTACTCACATGTTGTCATTACCAATGATGCGGTATTGACACCTTCCAATTAGGGCGTAGATTGGACCCAAGCTCAACTATTAGAGAACCTTTGGGGCATGTCGATTAGATACTACTTCCCACAGTTTTATGTTGCAGAATTAGGACTGTCAGATACAGTCAATCAGTCTCAATACTGTCAGATATAGTCAACTCAGATATAGTATAAAACTCAGATAGTTCCATCAGATTTAGGACTGTCAACTACAGTCACCCATGTTATCAGCATTATTCAGATATGGTCCTTCATGTTATCAGTCATATCAGTTTCTAGCAAGTCATATTATCAGTATACAAAACAAGAAATCATGAAATTACATTGTCATTTACAGTTACATATTTATGCATGTATTCTCACATTCATGTTAGACAGTCATTTTGCATTATTTATACATGTGAACCATTGCACATAGCCTACCTCACATTTATACTTGGTACATATGTGTTGATGCATTCATGCTATGGTGCTTTCTTTTTATGTTACACCATAGGTTTAGAGACACGAGTTCCAGATCAATAGTAGATTCTAAATTCAGCAGTCAGAGTAGAAGTGAGTCCTTATACTTTGAGGATATAATGATTTCTAGTATCTCATTTATTAGCTTATTAGTTGGAGTTAGTTGGGGACATATCCCATCAACTCCTTATTCAGATTCTTCAGACAGTAGAGGCTTTCAGACTAGATGCAGACTAGATATAGACTTCAGTATTTTTAGTTTTATTTTGGGTATTCTATTACCCCACACAGATGTTATATCATTAAGTTATGTTCATGATTGAACCTTATGTCTTTTTAGGGCATGTTTCCATATGATTAAGTTATCTTTTGTAGTATAAAGGTATATATATCAGTCATGGGTTAGCTTGTGGTACCTTGGGGTCATGAGTACCGTGTAGTATTTTTGTTCAGCAAATTGGGTCATTATAAACTTGGTATCAGAGTCTAAGGTTCAATAAAGTCCTAGGACGTCTGAAAGACGCATCTAGTAGAGTCTTGTGCATGGGTGTGTTGTGCACCACATTTATGTGCAAGAGGATATGAGATGTTTAAGAATAGTTTACCTTCTTTCAGTATTCATGTTGTGCCAGTGAGCATAATAACATGTCAGTCTCTCAGTCTAATCCGCTTCTTCTCTTTATTTCAGAACATGCCTCCTAAGAGAAAAAATTAGTCAGCCCCTCACTCTAAAAAAGCTTTGGGTGATCATATTTCTCATGTGGAGTTTAGGAACGCATTTACCATTCTTTCTTAATCAATTGTTGCTCATAATGAATGGCCAATAGTTGTTTCAGCCAACCCGGTAGCCAACTCAGTTGCAGCGAGGATTCAGAACTTCACCCGAATGAATCCTCCAACCTTCCTCGGGTCTAAGGTAGATGAAGACCCTTAGGAATTCTTAGATCAAGTTCAAAAAGTGATAGATTCCATGGGGGTGACTACTGTTGAGAGTGCTGAGCTAGCTGCATACCACTTGCAGGATGTGGCTCATACTTGGTTCAAAAAGTAGAAGTTTGAAAGATCAGATGATGAAGGTCCTATAGAGTGGGAGGATTTTGTCACTGCTCTCTTAGATAGATTCTTTCCCCAAGAGGTTACAGAAGCCAAGGTGTTAGAGTTCATCAACCTCAGGTAGGGCAATATGACAGTGAAAGAGTATTCTTTTAAGTTTACTTAATTAGGTAGGTATGTCCCTCATGTGGTTGCAGACAGTAGATCCAAGATGAGTAAGTTTGCTTCAGGGGTGAAAGATAGCATGGTTAAGGAGTTCAAATTCACTATGCTGTACAGTGACATGACCTTAGTTTGACTTATAAACCATGATCAGCAAATAGAAGAGCAGAAAATTAAGCAGAGAGAAAAGCAGAATAAGATAGCAAAGATAGGTAGTTTCAACTTCGCTCAGCCTAAATCAGAAGGAGGAAACCGTTCTCAGTTTCATCCTAAGTCATCAGTTCCAGCTACCTCTACAGCCAGTGCTCCAATTCCTAAGTTTAGAGAGGGTAACAAAGATAGAGCGCTAGGCTCTAAGACCCAGGACAGTGTTAGTAGTGCCCACAACTATCCTCTTTGCCAGACTTGCGGTAAACACCATTAGGGTATGTGTAGAGCAGGCAGTGGCATTTGTTTTGGTTGTGGTAAGACAGACCATAGAGTTAGAGACTGTCCGCAGCCAGGTCCTTAGGTTAACAAAATCACTCTTCAGCTCAGTCCGATCGCCCAAATCAGCAGAGTACCACTTCCAGTGCTACTAGAGGGAAATACCCAAATCACCTCTATGCTTTTTAGACTCTATAGGATCAGGGAAATTCTCCTAATGTAGTTACTGGTACATTACAGATCTTTCATACGCAGGTTTACGCTTTGCTAGATCCAGGAGCTTCCTTTTTTTATTACTCCTTATATAGAAGTTGATTTCAAAATCAGTCCCAAAATTCTAGTAGAGCCCTTCTAAGTCTCTACCCTAGTAGGTAAATAAATCATAGCCCGGTGGGAATACAGGAACTGCCGATTATGATATTTCAGAAAGTCACTTTAGCAGATTTAGTCAAAATAGAGATGACTGATTTTGATGTCATTCTCAGCATGTATTGGCTTTATTCCTTCTATGCCATAGTCGACTGCAAAAATAGAATACTTCAATTTTAGTTCCCAAATGAACCTGTTGTAGAGTGGAAGGGTAGCGTATCCGCTTTTAGAGATCAGCTTATTTCCTACCTTCAAGCAAGGAAAATGATTTATAAGGGGTGTGTTTATCATCTAGTTCATGTTAGAGATTCCAGTTTTGAGGCTCCCAGTCTCAATTCAGTCCCAGTAGTGAATGAATATTCAGAAATCTTTCCCAAAGATCTTCCAGGAATTCCTTCCGAAAGGGAAATAGACTTTAGTAGTGATCTTCTTTCAGACACTCCGCCTATCTTTATTTCACCATTCAAAATGGTACCAGTAGAACTCAAGGAACTAAAAGAACAGTTAAAGGATCTCTTAGATAAAGGATTCATTAGACCCAACATTTCCCCGTGGGGCGCACAAGTCTTATTTATGCAGAAGAAAGATGGTTCTTTCAGAATATGCATTAATTATCATCAACTCAATAAAGTCACGGTCAAGAACAAGTATCCTCTTCCCAGAATTGATGACTTATTTGACCAACTTTAGGGTGCCAATTATTTATCTAAGATAGACCTTAGATCCGGATATCATCAGCTCAGAGTTAGATAATGTGACATCCTAAAGACAGCTTTTTGTATGCAGTATAGTCACTTTAAATTTCTAGTCATGTCATTTTGTCTTACCAATGGCCCAGCCGCTTTTATGGACTTGATGAACCGTGTGTTCAAGAAGTACTTGGACATGTTCGTCATAGTTTTCATAGTTGATATTTTGGTCTATTCCTGCACTGAGCAAGATCATGAAGATCATCTCAAAATAGTACTTTAGACTCTCAGAGATCATCAGTTATTCACAAAATTTAGTAAGTGCAAATTTTGGCTAAGGTCAGTAGCATTCCTTGGCCATATTATTTTTGGTGATGACATTAGAGTAGATCCTCAAAAGACCAAAGGAGTAAGAAACTGGCCTCGCCCTATTTCTCCATCAGATATCAGGAGTTTCTTGGGTTTGGTTGGCTATTACAAATGGTTTGTTGAGGAATTTTCTTCTATTGCATCGCCTATGTCCAGATTGAATCAAAAGAAAGTAAAGTTCTAGTGGTCAGATCCTTGTGAGAAGAGTTTTTAGGAATTGAAAGCTCGACTCACCTCAGCTCTAGTTTTATCTCACCCAGATGGTGCTGACGAATTTGTAGTGTATTGTAATGCATCTAGAGTGGGTTTATACTGTATCCTCATGCAGTATGGTAAGGTCATGGCCTACGCCTTCAGATAGGTTAAACCTCATAAGAAGAATTATCCTACTCATGATCTTGAATTAGCAGCCGTAGTATTTTCCTTGAAGATTTAGAGGCATTATTTATACGGTATTCATGTAGACGTCTTCACAGATCATAAGAGCCTTCAGTATGTCTTTTCTCAAAAAGATATCAATCGTGATCAGAGAAAATGGTTAGAACTTTAAAAGATTATGACATGAGTGTCCTTTATCATCTAGGCAAGGCCAACGTAGAGACCGACGCTCTCAGTAGACTATCTATGGGTAGTATTTCTTATGTTGATGATAGTAAGAAGAAGTTAGAATAGGAAATCCACCAGCTTTCTAGACTAGGCGTTTGCTTAGTCGACTCTTCAGAGGGCGGTGCATATTTTCAGGGTAGTTAAGAAGCATCTCTAGTTTTTGAGGTGAAAGAAAAGCAATATAAGGATCCTATCCTTGTCAAGCTAAAAGAGTAAGTTTAGAATAAAAAATAGAGGTTTTCTCCCAAGGGGGAGATGGCGTCCTTCATTGTTAGGGTCGTCTATGTGTTCCAGGTATAGATGACATAAGGCAGCAAATTCTTCCAGAAGCGCATGGTGCGCATTACTCTATTCATCCTAGGACCACTAAGATGTACCGTGAATTGTGGGAGATTTATTGGTGGAGTGGGATGAAGAGAGATATTGTAAATTTTATGGCTAAGTGTTCTACATGTCAACAAGTTAAGATAGAGCATCAGAAGCCTAGTGGTCCTATGTAAGAGTTCAGTATTCCTACTTAGAAGTGGGAAGTTGTAAACATGGACATCGTGATGGGTTTTCCTCAAACTTGTCGTTTGCATAATTTAGTTAGTGTCATTGTAGATAGAATGACCAAATCAACTCATTTCCTTCCAGTTCATACCTCTTATTCAGCCGAGGATTATGCCAAGCTCTACATTAAGGAGTTGGTAGATTACACAATGTTCTATTATCTATTATCTCAAACAGAGGTACCCAGTTCACCTCTCATTTCTAGAAAGTATTGCAAAAGGGTCTTGGTACCAAAATTTATCTTAGTATAAACTTTCATCCTCAAACAGATGGTCAAGAATAAAGGACCATTCAGACGTTAGAAGACATGCTAAGGGCATGTGCAATTGATTTCAAGGGAAGTTTGGATGACCACTTGCCTTTGATTGAGTTTGAATACAACAACACCTATCATTCTAGTATTTAAATAGTTTCATTTGAAGCTCTATATGGTAGGATATGTAAATCTCTGATAGGTTGGTTTGAAGTTAGTGAGGCCTTAGTCATAGGTCCTAACTTAGTATTCAATACCTTAGAGGAAGTTTAGTTAATTAGAGAAAAGACTCCGGGCTGCACAGAGCCAACAGAAATCTTATGCAGGTGTTTGTAGAAAGGATGTCAAGTTTGAGATTGGTGACTATGTCTACCTCAAGGTCTCTCCTATGAAGGGAGTGAAAAAATTCAGCAATAAAGGAAAGCTCAGTCTCCTATATGTCGGTCCCTTCAAGATTCTCAGTCGATTTGGTAAGGTAGCTTATGAGCTCGAATTTCCTTTAGATTTAGCCTCAGTTTATCCAGTCTTTCATGTATCTTTGCTCAAGAAGTGTATAGGTGACCTATCAGTCATAGTCCCTATTCAGAGCATTGATGTTCAGAATAGCCTCTTTTATGAAGATATTCCAGTTGCAATCTTAGACTATCAGACTCATAGATTGAGGAACAAAGAAGTCCCTCTGGTTAAAGTTCTTTGGCGAAATCAGTCCGTCGAGGGAGCTACTTGGGAATTAAAAGAAAATATGCGTACCAAATTTCCTCACCTCTTCCCCGCCAACTCAGATCAAGCTCAAGATAATAGTTCTCCTTAAGCCTACTCAGTTTCATGATTAGTGTACCTCACTAACTTAGTATTAGTATCATATTCATGTTCCCATGATAAAATTGGTATCAAGTACCACCGCACATTCAGTCATGCATTCATGTATCAGATTAGTTATATAGTTATGCATCAGAAATGCATTCTTATTGTGAGAAAACTTAGTTCTTTAGAACTTTTAGTTATGCATTTATGAATCAGTTACACATGTATCAAATATGTATGTTCAGTATGTTATGTTCAGCTTGTCAGTCACGTCCATTATGAGATCGTATTCTAGTTATTCTTGTTCAGCTTATTGTTTCCCCTCTCAGTCAGTCTCATTCGAGGATGAATATTCTCAAGGGGGAGATATTGTATTACCCGTGCTTTTTCTTAGCTAAAAATCATCTCAAGGATGTTAGAACTTTCTTTGAAATAAGAATTCATACTTATACACTTGGTATTTCCATAATTTTCACTTTTTGTCATGTGGGAAATTGAATAAGCTTTCCATCGATATATAATTCGCACAAATCTGGCACTCGGGAAAAGTGTTAGAGCTTTTTAATGAGACAGTGTTTGACCTAAGCCTTCAGCGCATCGCAGAGATTGCTCAAATGGCAATTGTCAAATTGCAGTGTTGCTCCATGATACTGGCACATTGCGTCAAACTTCTAGGTCTTAGACAAGGTGGTAACACGATAGCTCCGCATCGTGCCACCGTGAAGTTTTCCAATTGTCAATTTCCAGTGACACGATGCGATAACGCCATGTCGCGCCAAGGGCCCAAATTGGAAAATTTTTCTGAAAACTAAATTATGTGTCCAGGGTTAAAAGGGTCAATTTTCCACCACTATATAAGCTTCCAAACATGGGATTTAGCCCTTATTCATCTAACATATTGTGTTTTTGCTCAAATACTCTCAAAAACTCAAGCTATGGTTTTATAGAAGGTTGAATTTCAAGAAGTTTTCACTATCAATCTTCACGAACTAAGATATGCATAGTGTTCATTAATGGTCTCCTTTCATCCATAAAGTCCACGAATCCCTTTTCAACTACAAGTTATGAATTTTCTTCATGTGTTCATACTTTGTATGTTCTCTTTCATGTTTATAAATGAGGAATTGATTTCTATTCCATGATTTGATGATAAATTCCATGTGGGTTGATTAGTATAGATAAATATTTGCTAAATCTCATGACTAAAACCTTGTATGATGAAATTGGAAGTGAACCATGATGTTTAATTACTATACCATGATGTTTACATGTACTATACCGGCCATATGTTTGATAAAATGCCTAGATGAAGGAAATTTGCCTAACTAGCATGATTTCATGAAAATCTCCATAAATGAACATGCTTATGCCTATTAGACATTTGATGAAATGCTTCAATAAACGTATTGTGGTGATTATCATATATTCAAGAATATCAAGTCATGTCAGTTTCCTTCCATCGAGTCCTAGGGGTACTTATACCCGAAATATTAGCTATGTGCCTAGATCCATGTCATGTTTTCACGATGCTCTCAGTCAAGATAAGAACTCTTAGACTTCATATAGTCTTATGACTCAGGAAAAATCTCCATGATCTCATAACTTAGTCAGTTGTCATTTATCAGTAGTATTCCATCAGCCACGAAAATTTAGTAACTCAGTCTATGCTAAGTTTAGTTCAGTAAATCATGTTCAATCTCCATTCAGATAGGAGTAGGAATTAGCACCGAGTGAACCCAAGGTTGGGGACATTCTTATTATACGAGGGTGTGATTCCTATAAGCAATCCTTGCATTCCAGAACTATTTAGCCAACATAGGTTGAGATATCGTAGCCTGCTATATGAGGGTAGATGAGGTGGCTTAACCTGTCATGTGAGGGATCCCACTGCTCTCACTAGAGTTACCTATTATTTGAGGGTTACTCATATGTTGTCCCTACGAGTGGCGCGGTATTGACACCCTTCCTATCAGGGCATAGATTGGACTCCAGCTTAGCTATTATAGCACCTTTGGGGCATTCCGATTAGATGCTACTTCCCATAATTTCATGTTACAAAATTAGGACTATCAGATATAGTCAATCAGTCTCAATAATAGAACTCAAATAGTTCTTCAGATTTCAGACTGTTAGATACAGTCAACTCAGATACAGTACGAACTTAGAAAGTTCCATCAGATTCAGGACTGTCAGCTATAGTTACCCATGTTATCAACATTATTCAGATATAGTCCTTTATGTTATCAGTCATATTAGTTACTAGCATGTCACGTTATTAGTATACAGACTCAGAAATTATAAAATCATGTTGTCATTTACAATTACATATTTATGCATGCATTCTCACATTGATGTTAGATAATCAGTTAGCATTATTCATTCATGTGAACCATTACTTATAGCCTTCCTCATATGTATACTCAGTACATATGTACTGATGCATTCGCGCTATGGTTCTTTCTTTTTATATTACACCATAGGTTCAAAGACACGAGTTCCCGATCAACAGTAGATTTCAGATTCAGCAGTCAGAGTAAAAATGAGTCCTTATTCTTTAAGGACATAATGATTTTCTAGTATCTCATTGATTAGCTTATTAGTTGGAGTTAGTTGGGGACATGTTCCATCAACTCCTTATTCAGATTCTTCAGATAGTAGAGGCTTTCAGACTAGATACAGACTAGATATAGACTATCATGTTTAGACTTCAGTATTTTAAGTTTTGTTTTGGGTATTCTATTATCCCACATAGATATTATATTATTCAGTTATGTTCATGATCAAACCTTATGGCCTTTCAGTTCATGTTTCCATATTATTATGTTATCTTATGGAGTATACCGGTACAGATATCAGGCATGGGTTAGCTTGTGGTCCCTCGGGGTCATGAGCACCATGTAGCATTCTGGTTTAGCAAATTGGGTCATTACAGATATTCACCATTTGGGTTATCTTGCACTTCATCTCTTGAATTCAAAGAATGATGAAACATTTATACAATAGATGGTGAAGTCATCTCTTAGTGCTGAGGTAAAGGAGAAGCATGCATTGGATCCTATCTTGATGCAAACCAATAATGATGTGGGTAAGCAGAAAGTGATGGCTTTTGAGATTAGTGGTGATTGTATCTTGTGGTACCCAGGAAGGTTATGTGTTCATAATGTGGATACGAAGTGAGGAAGAATTTTTGCTAAAGCTCTTGAGTTATGGTATAAGGTTCATATTGGTTCGACAAAGATGTACCATGACTTGAAGGATATATATTGGTGGAATAATATGAAGCTGGATGTGGCTAATTTTATGGCTAAGTGCATAGTGTATCAACAAGTAAAGGTGGAGCACTTGAGGCCAGGTGTGTTGTCTCAAGAAATTGAGTTGCTTATAAAGAAGTGGGAAGCAATTAATATGGATTTCATAACCGGTCTTCCTCAATGTTGGAACCAATTTGATCGAAACACATCCATTTTCTTAGTATTTTCAAGGAAGAACTATTACATTCAAGAGTACTGGTTGATTTTTGTAACTTAGAAAGACAGAATAAGAAAAATATATCTCGAGAAAATTGAATGCTAAGGGACTCAATTTTGTGAAACGTAGGTACTTTAAATCACATTGGGTCAAAAATCCACATTCAAACTTTAGATTTAGGAACTAATGTCAGGATTGTCACATAAAATAGTCTTATCCGCATTTAAGGAAATCTCAATATCTTCTATCTAGAAATTCTTAATAAAGTTAGAGTAGCTATGAAACTTAGTAGATAAAATATTTTTAAAGCGGTATGCATTTAGAATTTTATTACTAAAACAATGGACTCTAAATCCTCATCGCTTCTAAAATTAGATTAGCATAGGATATTCCAATTAGTTGTTCAATTGTAGTACTTCATCTATCATAATTTATAGGATACACTTTTATTTTTAGTCGATCCTAAAAAGAATGATATATCTCTATTTAGTAATAATTTAACTTTAAAATACCCATTTTATTCTTAATAAAATAATTTATAACAATACAAACATCATCGAATTATTCTAGACAACATATTTATTTATTTTTTAATTAAAATTCATGCTAAGTCAAATTAACTCTCGTAAATTTGGATAAAGGGCCAGATAACATTGTCATCTATTTTCAATCATAGTGACTTTCTATAGAAGCCTAAAGTATTCATGATCTACCTTTGATACATATTAAATCCTACCTCTTTAGTGTATTCTCATGTTATTTTTGTGTCATTGTCATATGTGCATTATTCTTGGATACTTCTCTTATTGTTATGAACCTTATGTTCTTTATCTATTTAAAGAACATGTTTCTTTTGTCTGATTTATCAAAAAATATATTCTTCAAATCTATATCCATCAATATGAAAGAATCATGGCTATTTTATTTATCAAAATTCTTCTTAATCTCATATTCTAAATCACTATCCTTATTCCAATGCGCTCCTCTTTTTGTCTTCTCAATTTTACTACAGATCAATATTCTTATTTTGTCTTCATAGATTTTTCACCTTTTGAAACTACATGATTTGGTTAATTAATCTACAACTCTAATTCATCTATATGGACTTAAGGGTTAACCTTTTTGGGGGGGAGACAAATTTATTCGACATCCTTTTTTGGTGCCTGACAGATCAATAAACTAGGTTCCTTAGATCTATAGTAACCTGGAAGGTACTTCTTTCATTAAATTTTTGTGGCACCCTTCTTCTGCGGACTTTTGTTCCCTTGTGTCATCATCATGTGCCTTATCAGTTGTTTCTCTTTTCTTTAAGAAGTATTTTCTTCTCCGTCTTTCCTTAATATTGACAATATATAATCTAGGGTTTTGAGATTATTCCCTTTTTGTGTTATCTTCATAAGGGATTTGTACATCTACTTTGACATTTTTAGATTTTTTTTTAAAATCCTACGAATAGGAACATTCCTCTCTTTGTCAATGTTTTTATTCCTCTTTCAATTTTAAGAAGTAGGTTTTCAATGGTTGTTCTTAGGATGACAAATTTTGGTTCTTATTGTGTTGCTCCTCTTCTAATTTACTCTTCTAACATACTTGAGCATTGGTATCTGTTCTCTCTATCTTTTAGGTATTTAATTTTCTAATTTTATGGGGTTTCAAAATCTGTCTACATGGACAGTGATGACATCAACATGAACACCACAAAGATAGTAATGCCAAATCTTCAAAGTGAATACTACTGCTGCCAACTCAAGGTCATGAGTCGAGTAGTTCTGTCATAACCTAATTTATGAGTCATGATGACATCTACTTATATAGATAGTAGTAAGTCAAAGCGTAGCCCAGAGTTAAACACAACGAGTTAATTTGGTGGAAAAGACCTAAAAAGGCCTAATAGGAAATCCAACCCATTAATTAAGCAAGGCAATAGAAATTGTTTAAAGGTAGTCACTACATAAATGCCATCCCAAAACCTAGTAAAGCTATTACAAGAGCATCTAGAAATAAAAATAGAAGCCAACTATCTAGAATAGTCAATATATCTATCTCGAAATAAAAGATTGAACATGGAACAATAGAAGGAAATAGGAAACTCCGAGTCCATGAGCTCACCCTATCTCTGAATATCACAATATGAAATTTGATCAACGGTGGCAACTAGTATTCTGATCTAAACCAAAAGATACTAAAGAGTAGTATGAGTACCAAAACCATGGGTACTCAGTAGGCATAATCGAACAACTAAGCTAAATCATGATATACGTATGATAGGATGCAAAATAACATAACTAAGTCAAGGTAAGGAAATAAACCTGAATTAACTCCAATATCACTGTGCATAAACAAGTAAATAAACAAAAATAATAGCACAAATTAACATAAAACATCAATACAATAAATCATAACTACAAAATTGGTGCCCTGTAACGCCCCGAATTTAGTACCCAAAGCGCTACACGGTGCTCATGACACCGAAGGATCACAAGCTAACCCATGACTGATATCTGTACCTCTATACTGCATAAAATATTGAATTATACGGAAATATTAACTGAAGGCCCATAAGGTTCACATAATTGAAGTAAAATATAACATCTAAACGGGGTATGAAATACCCAAACAAAACTAAAAATACTGAAGTCTGAAATATAATAGTCTAGAAAGCCTCTAATTGGCTGAACTGTCTGAGTAAGGAGTTGATGGGACATATCCCCAACTAACTCCAACTAATAAACTAATTAATGAGATAATAGAGAAATAATCATGTCCTCAAATGATGAAGACTCACTTCTAACTCTGATTGATGAAACTGGAATCTACTACTGATCTGGAGCTCGAGTCTCTAAACCTATGGTATAATACACCATAGCGCAAGTGCGTCAGTATTTGAATGTACTGGTATACATGTGGAGTAGGTTGAATGCATGGGGTTCATATGCATGAACAATACTGTCTAACTGACTAATATAAACATGAGAATACATATATGCATACATAGTAACTATATTTGAAATCATGATAACATGAGTACTAAATATGAATATTGATAACATGACATACTGATAACTGATATAACTTTTAGCATGAGTGACTGTATCTGACAATCCTGAATCTGGTTAAACTATCTGAGTTCTATTTTGTATCTGAGTTGACTATATCTGGCAGTCCTAAATTCTGAAGAACTATTTGAGTTCTATTTTTGAGACTGATACTAAGACTGTGGGAGGTAGTCATCTAACTGACATGCCCTAAATGATGCATTATAGCTGAATTGGGGTCCAATCTATGCCCTGATTAGAAGGGTGTTAATACCACCCCACTAGTAAGGACAACATGTGAGTGACCCTAAAATAACAGGTAACTCCAATGAGAATGGTGAGAACCCTCATATAGCAAGTTAAACCATCTCATCCGCCCTCATATAGTAGGCTATGATTTATTAACCTATGCTAGATACATAGTTCTTGAATGAAAAGATTCCTTCTAAGAATAACACCCTCACCTAACATGTGAGTTCCCATCCTTGGGTTCACTCGATGCTAATTTCTACTCCCATCTGAATAGACACTAAACATGATTTACTGAGCTGGACTGATACTAGTGGTATAGTTTAGCGGAGCTAAACGAAACTTAATTTACTGAGTTTCATTAACTAACGGAACATACTGAGTTTTGAGGATTGACTAATAATACTGAAGTTATTGAGATTGACTGGGAATACTAAGGTTATTGAGATTACTTAGTACTAAGATCACTGATATTTCTGAGATATTTGGGTTTTCCTGAGTCATATGACTGACTAAGTTCTATGGATTATAGCTTGACTGAGAGTATCATGAAAACATGACATGGCTCTAGGCACTCAACCAAATTGTTGGGTACAAGTACCCGCAGGACTCGATGGAAAGAAACTAACATAGCATGACTTATGTGAACAAATGAATAATAACATAATTCATAATTCATATATTGAAGCACTTAATCAAACATGTGATATACATAAACTTGAACAAACATGGGGATTTCATAAACTTTCTTGGAATTGGATCTTCTATGAAAACCCTAGCTTGTTCTTGAGGGGTTTTTGAGAGAAGAGAGTGTATTTTGAGTGAAGAGTGGCCAAATCACATGGTAAAGGGCTGAAATAGGGGTGGGAAGTTGACCCTTTTAACCCTGGATGTGTCATTTAATTTCAGTAAAGTTTCCCAAACTGGCCCCTGGCCCGACGGGGCGTTATCGCGCCGTGTCACTAGAATTTGACAAATGGGAAACTGAGGGTTGGCACGACGCGGAGCCATCACATTGTCCCTTCTTTTGTGACCCGAAACTTTGGCACTATGTAGAGGAAATCTCGCTATGACACTAGAAATGGACAATTATGAATTTGTGCCCAGACGCGATGCACCATAATCGCGGACCCCTACTAGAATTCGTTAAATGCCATTTCCTTTTGTGGCACGACGTACCACTAACTAATATGACACTATTTTACAATGAGAACTTAAAATAATCATAACTTCTGACTCAGTTATCGGATTTGGGTGAATCTTATATCGATGGAAAGCTTATTGAATTTCCCACATGAAAAAAAATTGAAAATCTTAAAGATTCCTCATAGAATAACCATCATTCAATTTAGAAGCTAATACTAGATATTCTTGAGATGAAATTAGCTAGGAAAAGTTTGGGGTATTGCATGCCCATACAGCAATTAGTGCGGACAAGTAAATAGAAGGTACAAAAAAAATGAAATATCCTAACACCATTATTTATTAACTCTCATAATACAATTAGAATTCATCCAAGTCATATCACACTTTAAACATCGAGTACCCATATTCATCACTTTCCAATTCATCAACACTTATCAACTAATCATTATTTCACTAGAACCTATTATTATCATGCCGCATTATAATCATTTCCTCATTTTGACTTAGCTAGATTATCAATCTCACACCTTGAAGTCATCAAATCATTATAAGTATATCATCATAGCATAATATACATATCTGGACTTGAATTGGTATATATATATATATATATATATATATATATAATCAGTAGTTAAACTTGAATTAGTAAATATATCATTATTACTTGGACTTGAACCGGTAAATATATCATCAATAGATGGACTTGAAATAGTAAATATAAAATAAATAGTCAAACCTGAACTGATAATTATATCATTAATAGCCAAATCTAAACTGGAAAATATATCAGCAATAGCCGGACTTGAACCGACAAATATCATTAATAGTTGGACTTGAACCAATAATTAAATAATCAATAGCTGGACTTGAATTGGTAAACATATCATTAATAGCCGAACTTAGACCAGTGAATATATCATCAATAGCTGAACTTGAATAGGTAAGTGTATCTTCAATAGCTAGACTCGAACTGATAAATATATCATCAGTAACTAAACTTGAAGCAGTTATATCATCAATAGATGGACTTATACCGGTAAATATATCATCAATAGCTGAACATGAAAAGTTAATTATATCATCAATAGCCAAACTTGAACTTGTAAATATATCATCTATAGCCGTACTTGAACCGATAAATATATCATCAATAGCAAAACTTGAACCGATAAATATATTATCAATATAATCAATAGTATCAGCAATGGCATAAATAATAGCATAATCAATAGGTATCAATCCTCATATCAACCAACATATGCATCAAGTGTCAAGGTTTCTCAAATTACCTTAATAAGAATTTCCAAGAGTATAATAATTGTATAAATGTTTACACAAGATAACATACGTCTTAGCCTAAGGTGTGTGAGGGCCCACTTCTAATCCTCGAATTTTAATTTTAGGTAAATTATGCCCGCTAGTATTAAGGTATCTAATTCCACTTTTAGATGTTAAACAAACCCTAATTAGTTCTAAGATAGGAAATTCACCTAAAAATATGAGAAAATAGGTCAATTATGCCTAATTTATGGATTTCGAATAGCCTAAATGGTTCAGCTAACCCAAAGCATTTTGATTCATCACACCAACCTAAAACCCATTCCAAATCTAACACAATATCATAAAAATACTATGAACTAGCTTAATCAAGCTAGAGAAAAAATGTAACCTACGTCGACGCCGAAGAAAACTCAATGATATGCTAAATCACTTTTTTTTCCTTTTAAGAATCTTCTGTAAGATGCCAAGATATGAAATCACATTCTACTAACCAATACTAGAATAATGATATCCATATTTCACCATTATGCTTTGCATCTAAAAATTACATCAAAACCCCAAGTGGGTCCCATTTATGTAAAAATCACATTTTCGAAACCAACTCAATGTTCCCACATGCTCAAAGAATTATTACCCTTAAAAATGGGTGAATTCTTAGATAGTTTGGGGATAAAATCAAGCACCCAAGGTTTTGATATTTTTAAGCAAGAACTCAAGAAAATCTACCAAGAAAAAGGTGAATTGTTACCTCAAATCGGAACATAATTGAGAAGACAAGTGTTAATCAAGCTTCTCAATCAATCACAAGGCTAAATCCCCCTTAGTATCACTCTTTAGGGTTAAGCTATCAAGAAATGGATGAGAAATAGCTAAAATCCTGAAATAAGGGGTATATTTATACCCAACCCAGATCGTAGGATTTCACAATCGTGACCCGAGGCTTGAGATCGCCACATCTTGTGGCTACATAGGCTGGTCTTGATCGCAACCTACACACTATAATTATGCTAGTGCACTGCCAAGGGTATCACAATCGCAACCCTTCGATCATAATTGCGATGACACCAGTTGATAGTTTAGGTTTGGAAAATTCCAAGTCTTTGCCAAGTCCTCGGAATTTATCCGGAACCCCGTATAAGAAATCAAACTATGTAACCAAAACAAATTCGATGTTTTGGAATCAACAACACAATCAAAATTTCCATTCAAGGTCATTTCGATGAAAAATAGTTCCTACACTTATATTTTATTTTCTTAAATTTTTGACCAATAGGTCAAATGAGCCTGGGTAACTCGGGACCTGAACCAAGAGTCCAACTAGCCTAAAATCAATATTCTAAAGTTGCTAGAATAGTCAAAATTTGTATTTAAGGTCGTTTAACTAAATTTTTTATCTTCTCTCCATTTGGAACCAGCAAAGACTTCAAAATGGGAAAATGGCTCTAAATACCAAACGAACTATCGAGTAACCATACTATCAGTTCCAGTAAGTCATAAATGAGTTGGGGTAGCTACAGAAAATCTCTAACTGAAAAAATAAGTAGAAATATGTCAAATGACCTAAAGGGTCACTATAATATCCACTTTTAAATGAACTTTTGTCCACAAAATTAAGGATTAGGATATACTTAATGTCTCGATTAGGTGAGGATACTGGACTCGCATCCCGCTTTTGATCTTCCAAGTAGCTTCCTCTTCTGGACGGTTTCTCCACTAAACCTTAACTACAGGAATCTCCATAGTTCAAAACCGCCTAACATTAATAGCCAAAATGAGCTCAGGCACCTTCACGAAGGTTAACTGATCATCCAACTGGACTGACTCCCATCTAAACACATGAGATGGATTAGAAATTTATTTCCATAAAATAAAAACATAAAAAAACTAGATGGACATTATAAAAATCTAGAGGCAAAGCTATCTCTAAAGCCACCTCACCAATGGTAAGAAGTATCTTAAAAGGTTCAATATATCTAGGGTTGAACCTGCCCTTCCTCCCAAACCTCATCATATTCTTTATGGGTGATACTCAAAGAAATACTCAATTACTATAATGCCCTGAATCGGGTACCTAGAACGTTACATGGTGATCATGACCCTGAAGGAACACAAGCTAACCCATGACTGATATCTATAATTGAGCACTAACTAATATATTGTAAATATGCAGAAAAAAGTTGTAAGGCCATAAGGTTCAAAACGTAACGAATATTGAATATAAAATAATGTTTGTAATGGGGTATAACAATACCCCAAACTGAAATAAACAGTCTAAAACTTGCTGTAGTTTGAAAGCCTCTAAACTATCTAAAATCTGTGGAGTTGATGGGACATATCGCCAGCTAACTCCGAACTACTAAAATAATAAAGTAATAAAATAATCATGTTATCCTCGAATGATGAGGACTCACTACTAGTCTGGCTACTGAACGTCTGATCTACTAAGATGCTTGGGAGATGCACTTTTAAACCTATGGTATAGAACACTATAGCACAAATACATCAGTACGTTGAATGTACTGGTATGCAAGTGAGGTGGATGAATGTAATGGTTCATATGCATGAACAATACTAACTGACTGTATAACATGAATATGAGAATACATGTATGAATGTGTGACTATGACTGAGATCGTGATAACACCAACTCATGAATTCTGATAACGTGGATTTTTTTGATATCTAAATACTAATACTGGGATACTAAATGACTAAGTCTATTGAGTACTAAGGAACTGATGTCATATTACTGATAAAGGAATGACTATTTCTGATATTTTTAATTATGAAGAACTGGTCTAGTTTACTGTATCTAACAGTCCTGAAATTTAAATAAAGGTAACATAAATTTTTTATAATTAATATACTATTAACTGGGTGACTTTGTCTGATAGTCCTTAAATATGATGGAACTAGATGAGTTCCGTACTGAGCTGAGTGGCTGTATCTGACAAGCCTAATTTCTATAGAACTAGACTGAGTTTTATTCTGAAGACTGAATCTTAAACTTAAATTGTGGGAGGTAATCATGTAACTGACATGCCCATAGTAAGATATTATAGTTGAGTTGGGGTCCAATCTATAACCCTAACTGGAAGGATGTCAATACCGCATCACTGGTAAGGATAAGCTGTGAGTGACCCTCATCTGGCACTGTCCACCTCATCAACCCTCATCTGACAGTGTTGATATCTCAATCTATGATGGCTACATAGTTTTGGAATGCAAGGATTGCTTCTAAGAATCACTCCCTCTGCTGACAGTATGTATTCCCATCATTGGGATCACTCGGTGTTGAATCCTACTATTTGAAAAGACACTGAACTGGACTTGACTGATCTGTTACTGATTGTACTGATTAACTAGGATGAACTGAGTTCACTAGATTTTGTTGACTGAGAGAATACCACTGAGATCTTATAACTGACTGAGATTTTTTAGATTTATGAGTATTGAGAGAACTGGATTACTAAGATTACTGAGATTACTGAGTTTATTGAGTGCTTAACTGATACTGAATTTACTGAGTTTTCCTAAGTCATGTGACTGACTGAATTCTACTGATTGTGGCTTGACATAGAGTATTGTGAAAACTGACACTGGCTCTAGGCACACAACTAAATTGTCGGGTACAAGTACCTCCAGGACTCGGTAGCATAAAACTGACAAGACTTGACACTTCTTGAACACATGACCAATATCTATAATTAATAATAAAATAAGTTTGGGATTTCATGAAGTACATAGTTATCATAATCTAGTACATAAAGGAATGTATATAATCAATGTCATAATTTCATATTCTAGCATCATGAGCATTTCAATAACATCTACATTTCACATCAATAGCATAAGAGTAATTTGAACATAAAGGTAAAACATGAATCCACCACTTAAGTCACAATTGAGCTATATTACATAATTTCTAGTCTCTTAGGCATTTTGTTAAACACTTAGGGTGCATGACTTAGGCATGGCATAATCATCAAATTAACATATCATAACTAACTAAAATTTATGGTTTTCAACTCACATGCTAACATATTCTCATAAAAACACATAAAGATTCCAACTTGGGAATCATACAACAACAACCACATGAACATAATTAACACATAGCATGAATATCATAATTCATAGTTTAAAACTTGATTTTTGGGTTTCATGGATGAAAGGAATCCATGAATAAACACTATGCATACCTGAGTTAATGAATTTGGAAGGATTGATGGAGAGTTCTTGTGATTTGGCCCTAGAATTTGAGAGCTAGGGTTCTTGTTCTTCAAAAAGAAGGATTTTGTTCTTAAGAGAAAGTGAGGAAAAGTGATGTAATAGGGTTTTTAGGGCATTATTTCATGGTTAAAGGCCGATCTAGGTCATGAAAAAAGACCCAATTTCCCTTAGAAGGTTTTTATTTTTTATCACTGAAAACCTAATTTGGGCACCTAGCGCGACGCGGTGCTATCGCGTCGTGCTACTGGAAATTTCCAACAAGGAACAGGGATGATGGAGCGATGCGGTAAAATCGCATTGCAATACTGGATGAGACCTGGCATCTTACTGTGATGTAGTGGTATTGCACTGAGTCACTAGAAATTTATAACTCTGGATGTGAACCTTACCGGACGCGCCATTTTGGATTGCTCTGGGATGCGGCGATTGCTGAAGTAACACACTGTCTTACAAAAATGTCTCTAACTCTTTGCTCTGGTGTCGGATTTGGCCAAATTTGATATCAATGGAAAACTTATTCAATTTTCCACACAACAAAAAGTCAAAATCTTAAAAATTCCACATATATAAAAGTGGATTCATCTTTTAAAGTAAGTCTTTAACATTTTTGGGATGATTTTAATCTAGGTAGAAGTACGGGGTATTACAATCACCAACTCCAAATCTCAAGGCATAGAGTCTACAATCTGCATAGACCTTTTACCTACTCTGAGCTACTCTCAACCTATCCTGAATCACCCTGACTCCATCCAATGACTCCTGAAGTAAATAAGTACCATGGGGCCAAATCTAAGAAGTCTTAAACTATCTAATCGGAGAATGACATCTACTACTATACAATGCATCAGAAGGCACCATCTCAATACTCTAATGATAATTGTTATTATAAGAGAAATTTACCAAGGATAAATGCTTCTCCCACTGGCCTCTAAAATCCATAACACATGCTTAGAGCATATACTCAAGCACCTGAATAGTCTGCTCGAACTAGGCATTTGTCTGCGGATGTAAGGCTATACTCAGATCTACCTGGGTACCCAACTCCTCCTGAAAATCTCGCCAAAAGATAGAGGTAAACATAGAACCTCGGTCCAAAGTAATAAATTGGGCACACCATATTAATGATCTATCATATGCACATAGATATGGGCTAACCTCTCAACAGTGAAGGACATCTAAATAGGTAGGAAATATGCTGACTTGGTCAATCGATCAATGATGAACCAAATCCATTGGAACCATAGGAAGTAAAATTCAAACCACTAATAATGTCTATGGTAATCCACTCACTTTTAACTTGAGAATATGAAATCTCTGAATTAGTCTACCTAATTGTTGATGCTCGGCCTTTAACTTATGACAACAAAGGTAACGAGCAATAAAAACTACAATATCTCTCTTCATACCTCTCTACGTATAATGATGGTCAAATACCTATACATATTAGCTGTTCCCAGGTAAATATAATATCTAGAACCATGAGCCTCATGTAAAATCAACTGAATCAAGTCATCTATCCTTGAAACACAAATGTGACTATCAAATCTCAAAACTCCCTCAAAATCTATGGTGTTCCTCTCGGACTCACCACTGAACACCTGATCACGAAGGAAAAAAAGCTTACTATCCTGAAACTGGCGATCTCGAATCTACTCAAAAAGGAAAGACCTCATCTCAACACTAGCACGAATCCTTCTAGGGTCTGAAATATAAAGGTAAACCATCAAGTTAGTAAAGGACAAAAGGTCCTATGCCAACGGATTCTAGAAACTGAAATACATGCAAAGCTACCAATACTCATTGCCTTCCAGGTCAAGGCATTTGCTACCATATCATCCTTTCCCGGATGATACAAGATTAAGATATCATAATTCTTAAGCAACTCTATCGATATGTTTTCTAGCATTTAGATCTCTTTGGGTCATATGGTGTTGAAGAATCGGTGATCAGTGAAATTCTGACAATGTACATAGTAAAGATAATACCTCTAAATCTTAAGCATGAAAACTACCATCACCAACTCCAAATCATGAGTGGGGTAGTTTCATTTTTTAACATTATGTTGTCTTAAAGCATAAGCAATAACATGACCTTACCATATCAACACACAACCTAGAGCAGTACCAAAAGCATTACAAAACACGATGAATCCCTTACCCTCAATAACAAGAGATAGAATAGAAGTTAAAGGAAGAAAATCCTTGAGCTTTCAAAAGCTCAACTCACACTCGTTGGACCATTGGAAGGAACCTCCTTTTGAGTCAATTTGGTCATAGGTCCTGAAATAGTATAAAAACTTTCAATGAATCATCTATTATAACAGCCCCAACTAATAAATCTACGAACCTCAGTCAGAGATGTAGGTCTAGCCCAAACACAAATCACCTCAATCTTAGCTGGTTCTACCCTAGTACCATCCTTAGACACCATATGTACAAGGAATGTCACAGACTCAAGATAAAACTCACACTTGGAGAATTTGGCAGAAAGCACATGATATCGCAAAATCTGGAGAAAAATCCTTAATAATGTGCATGCTCTTCGCTATTCCTCGAATATAAAAGGATATAATTAATGAAAACTATGATAAAAGAATCCAAATAAGGACTGAATACTCGATTCAACAAGTCCATAAATGTGGTTGGGGTATTGTTCAAGCCAAATGACATCACCAAGAATTCATAATGATCATAACAGGTCGTAAAAGTTGTCTTCGGGATATCCTTAGCCCGAATCCTCAACTGATGATAACCAGATCTTAAATTAATCGTAGAAAACACTACCCACCCTGAAGTTGGTAAAATAAATCAATAATACAAGGCATAGGGTAACAGTTCTTTAATGTCAGCTTATTCAGCTGCCTATAATCAATACACATATGTATGGAGCCATCTTTCTTCTTCACAAACAACATAGGGGATCCCCAAGGAGACATACTCGATCTAATTAAACCCTTACTAAGAAAATCTTGAACCTATGAATTTAGCTCCTTAAGCTCGGCAGGAGCGATATGGTAAGGTGTCATAGAAATAGGTCAGATTTCAGGCTTAAGATCAATAGAAAATTCAATCTCATGGATAGGGGAAATACCAAGTAAGTCAGTAGGAAACACATCAAGAAACTTACAAACTACAAGAATAGAGTCATGCGATAGACTCTCCATACTAGTATTACAAATATAAGAGAGATAAGAGTCACAGCCCCTTGAAATAAGCCTTCTAGAATGAATACAAGAAATATTCCCTGTTTACTCGTAGCTAACTGCTCCCTGCCACACAAATGAGGGTATATCGAGCATGATGAAAGTAATGGTCTTGGCAAAACAACCCATGACAATACTATAGTAGGATAACCAATCTATGCTCAAAATCACATCAAAATTCACCATATTCAGAATAATAAAATTAGCATGTGTATCAACATTTCTAACAGTCACATACATGATTGTAAAACCAGATCCATTAGTAATGAATCACCAATAAGAGTAGATACACGTAATGGCACAAATAATAAATCCCAAGATAACTCTAAGCGTAGAGCATAATAGGTAGAAACATAAGAATAAGTGGATCAAATCAGATATAGTAAGGGACAAATAATGGCACACAAAAATTATACATGTAATAAAAACATCCAAAGACTCATTCTTAAGTGTAGCAGATACTGCATACAACTGACCACATCCACCACTTGGCTGGGATCTTTACCTACCTCCTGTCTTTTCTTTTTGAGAACCTTCTCAAGTTCCCTGGCAGCCATCCCTACAACCCTAAGAACTACCTCTAAGTGAAGGATGGACTTCTCTAATAAGGGGAATACTCTGAGCTAAAGCAACAATCACCCCACTACTAGGGTTCTCACAGAATAATAACCAAAAGATCCATAGTAATAACATGCCTCCTGAGCTGAACTAGAACAAATAGATCCGACCGAACCGGAGTAACCACCATGACTAGAATAGTTGATAGATGAACCCCTCAAAGACTAACCGCCGACCTGACTAGGGTGATCACTAGTACTAGATTGACCTCCATCAGTAATCTGAAGAGCTACCTAAATAGACTAACTGGACTGACTCTGAGGATTGTAGGATTGATGTGGAGAACATATACCATAAGAACCATTACCTCTGAATTAGGAACTACTATGGCTCCAACAGAAACTAACCAGATATTTAGGCCTATTATTATTTCCCCTTAGGCCTAATAATACATCTCCTTCATCACTCAAGCATGATCCAAAACCTCAGCAAATATCTACCCACAATAAGCAAACTCTGAGTAGACTTGCAAAGAGGAAGTCTCAACCCTCTCACAAAGAAACAAACACTCTCATACTTCATGCCCAAAATAGTAGTAGCATGCCTTTCCAACTCATGAAAATGGGACACATACTCTGCAACCATCATGTAGACCTACTTTAATCTAGAGAACTGATCCCTCAAACAATCCCTAAGGCTGGGAGGCATGTACTTCTCTGAGAATATCTCGGAGAACTAACTCTATAACAAAGAATAAGATCCAGTTAGTTTAGAATCCATATAACCTCTCCACCAATGTCGAGCAACCAAGTCCAACTAAAATATAGTGTAATCCACACCATGAGTCTCTACAAGGTTCAAACAACGAATCCTATCCTCACAACAAACCAAAAACTCATATCATCATTGCTTGGAGCATAAAAAAATCTATAATAGATCCAACCTTAAGAATCTACCCAACATCTTCTGCTCCTCAATAGACATAGATGGCTGGGAAACCACTCGACTGAGCAGTTGCCAACTAACCAATCCCTAGCGTAGGGGGGCCTCATCTCTAGGAGCTGTAGTTACAAGCTGCCTCCTACTTCAGTACCACTCTGATTTGTAGACTATGCAGGATCAGACAATGTACTACCCTTTATCCCTAAAGGAAAAACTAAGGTATCTTTGAGCACTAATGAAGAAATAAAACCTGTTGGATCTTAGACTAGTCCCTGGCCCACTGTAGGCTGAGGTAGAAGAATCTTGAGCTCAAGAGTGAGAATATGGTCTGGTGAAGGCCCCTACTCTTCACCCTTAGCTGGGGAAACTTCTCTAGACTGTCCATGATCTCTAGGTTTTCCACAAATAGAAGTAGGATCCCTAGGCTTAGTGTCAGGAATCTTATCTTGTGTAGCGGTAGAAAGTGTCCTGGCCATCTGAGAAAAAGTGAAATCAAAGGAATGTTTTATAAACAAATTCAAACTCTTAGCATGATATGAGTGAGAGAATTGAAGAACTCCTTTCAACGCCCTATAGCCTTCAAAGATAGGAAATAGATATAATTTTATTGATCTATAGGACTTTACTCGATATTTTCTCTTATACCAATAATATTGGTGTTGCCTAAGTTCCGATACCAATTTGTTGTGAATTGATCTATGAGTTATGATAGAATCTACTCTATCCTGCCAGTAGGCAACTCAAACCGTAACCTAGAGTTAAACATATTGGGTTAATTTTGTGGAAATTCCCTAAAGGGCCTAATAGGCAATCCAACACAATAATTAAGAAAGGTAATAGAAAGGGTTTAAAAGTAGTCACTACATAAATACTATCCCACGAACTAGTAGAGCCATTCCAAGAGTATCTAGAAATTAAAATAGAAGGCAAGTATCTAGAATAGTCAATATATATATCTCAAAGAAAAAGATTGAACATGGAAAGATAGAGGGAAATAGGTGACTACAAATCCAAGAGCTAACCCTATCTCTGGATATCAACACAGCACAGACGTTGATCAACGGTGATAACTAGTACTCGAACCTGCACCAAAAAGTAATAGTAGTGTAGTATATATGGCAAAACCATGGGTACTCAGTAGGCATCATCAGCCGCCTGAGCTAAATCATGATATAAGTATGATAGAATGCAAGATAACATAACTACATCAAGGTAAGAAACAAACCTGAATCAACTACAATACTGCTGTACATAAACAAGTAAATAAACAAGAATAATAGCATAAGGTATAATAAAGAATCAACACAAGCAATCATAACTGCAAAATTAGTGCCCATACATCAATTAATGGGGAAAAGTAAATAACTCATTGCTAGCCCACGTAAGATTGGAAGGTACAAACAAGATAGCATATCCCACCACTATTATTTATCAACTCTCATAATACCATTGGAATTCATCTAATTCATTCCACACTATAACCATTGATTGCCCATATTCATCACTTCACAATTAATTAACATTTATCAACTAATCATTATTTCACTATCACCCATTATTATCATACCACATTATAACCCTTTTCTCGATGTCGATTTAGCTATATTATAGATCTCACACCCCAAAGTCATCATATTATAATAAGTATATCATTATAGCATAATATGTATATTTGGATCTTAACCACTATATATATATATAATTAATAATTGAACTAGAACTGGTAAATATATTAATAATAGTCGGACTTGAATCGGTAAATATATCATCAATAGCCAAAGTTGAAGCAGTAAATATATCATCAATAGCCAGACTTGTACCGATAAAAATGTCATCAATAGATAGACTTAAATTGGTAGATATATCATCAATAACTAAACTTGAACCAATAATTGTATCATCAATAGCCGAACTTGAATCGGTAACTATATCATCAATAGATAGACTTGAACAGTTAAATATATCATCAATAGCCAGACTTGAATCGATAATTATTTGATCAATAGCCAGATTTAAATCGATAAATATATCATCGCTAGTCAGACTTGAACCGATAAAATATATCATCAATAGTCATACTTGAACCAGTAAATATATCATCATTAGATGGACTTAGATCGATAAATATGTCATCAATAGCTAGACTTGAACTGATAATTACATCATCAATAACCTGACTTGAACCAGTTAATATATCATAAATAGCTAGACTTTAACCGAAAAATATATCACCAATAGTCAAAATTGAATCGATAAATATGTTATCAATATAATCAATAGTATCATCCAAGGCATAAATAAATCAAAATAAATAGGCGTCAATCCTCACATCAACAAACATAACCTTGAAATGTCAAGGTTTCTCAATATTACCTCGATGAGCATTTTTGAGAGTTTAACAAGTGTATAAAGGTCTACACAAGTTAAAATGCGTCTTAGCCTAAGGAGGGTCAAGAGCCCACTCCTAATCCCCAAGATTCCATTTTAGGTAAATTCTACCCGAACTAAGCTCAAGGTATCTAATTCCACTTTTAGATATTAAAAAAGGCTTAATTAAACCTAAGATAGGAAATTCACCTAAGAATATGAGCAAATAGGTTAATTATGCCTAATTTATAAATTTTGAATAGGCTAAGCAGCCGAACAAACCCAAAGTTTTTCAATTCATCATACCAACCTAAAAATATTTTGAATCAAACACAATATCTTAAAAGTACTATGAACCAGATCAATCTAACATGAGAGAAAACCTATCCTAACTTGACACCAAAGAAAGCTTAGTAATCCACTAAATCACCGATTTTCTTTTGGAGAAGCTTTCTCAAGATAACAAGCTATCAAATCACATTCTACCATTAATTCGAGAATAATGTTACCCATATTGCACCATTATTCTTAGGGTTGAAAAATGACATTAAAACCCCATGCGGGTCATATTTATAGAAGAATCATATTTTTGAAACTAACCCAACGTTCCCACATGCTTAAGGAATCATTACCCTAAAAAATAGGTGAATTTTGAGCTAATTTAGGATTAAATCAATCCCTCCAAGGTTTTGGGATTTTTGAACAAAAACCTAAGAAAATCTACCTTGAAAACGATGAATTCTTACCTCAAATTGAAAGATAATTGTAAAGACAAGTGTTAATCAAGATTCTCAATTACCCACAAGCCTAAATTCCCCTTAATCTCACTTTTTAGGGTTTTAGCTATCAAGAAATGGATGAGAAATGGGTAAAATCACAAAATAAGAGGTCCATTTAGACCCAATCTATACCCTCAGGTTTTACAATCGTGACCTAGGGCTTGCGATCACCACATCTTGTGGATGCACAATATGGTGATAATCATGACCTGTATATTACAATTATGCTACTGCATCGCTGAAGTTTATGCAATCCCGATACTTGGATTATGATAGTAATGAAATGAGTTGATAGTTGAGACTTAGAATTTTCCAAGTCTCCACGAAGTCCTCAAAATTTATCCAAAATCCCATATATGCGAACGAACTATGTGACCATACCAAATTTGATGTTCTAGACTCAACGATGTAGTAAAAATTTCCATCTGAGGTTTTTTCGATGAAAAGTGGATTCCACGTCTATATTTCATTTTCTTAACTTGATGACTAATATGCAAAAATAAGCCCGAGTGCCTTGGGACCCAAACCAAGAGTCCACCTAGCATAAAATCGATATTTCAAAGTTGGTGGAAAAGTCAGACTTGCACTCGAGATTTTTTGACTAAAATTTTTGCCTAGTGGCCATTTAGAACCATTGAAGACTTCAACATAGAATATTGGCTCTAAAAACCAAACAAACTGCCCGGTAACTACACTGTTAGTTCTAGCAAGTCATAGATGACTTCTTCTAGTTATAAGACATCTCTAATGGTGAAAATAAGTACAAATGTAGAAAATGACCTGAAGAGTCATTATAAGTTGTTCTTATAGATCTTAAGTTTTTGAAAAGCGTAAGGTATGATGCTACCATACTGCATTAAGATTCAAAAATACCAACCTTCTAGGAATCACAATATATAATAAAACTCTCAATTCCCTATGGTAGGGCCAATACTAGAGCAATATTCAACCTCATTTTCAACTTCTAGAACCTTTTATCACAGGTTTTGGGCCACTTAAACTATAAAAATGCTCGTTGTGATTTTTACTATTTTTCTTTCTCGACATTGCTTTATATTACTTATGTGTTGTGAAAACAATTTCCATGGTCCCCAAAGTATTTTAAAGTGATTTATATGACTTTATGATTTTGAATAACCTTTTAAGTGACATAATTGACTTTAGTAGACATTTTATGATCCGAGCATTGGATCTTTATTGTGCTAATTCCATTTAATCTTGACCATCCATTTTGGGTTAGTCACATATTTTGTTTAGGTCTTGAGGCCCTTTTGTGATTTTAGAGCATTGGTTGAAATACCAATTTATGGCTTGTATCTAGTTTTAGTGTAAATTTGTTGATAAGAACTTTGTGTTTGAAATTACATAATTTCATTGGGACCAGAACATGTTTTATGATCAATTTGGACTATTGATTCATGTCTATAGTATTTTGGATGAGTTTTGTGCGTATAACCAAGTTTTGTGAATTGTTGTCAGCTAGTGTATACTCCACACACATAAGGGCACCAGCACGTATGCATAGTTGCATCCGCACCCCTCTGGCTCATGATTAGGGACACGTGCCCGACTCTATAGAGCATGCGCATGACAACTGGGAAGAATATAAGCCCCATTTCAGTCTAAAACTTTATTTTCATCACTTTAGGAGCTTAGAAACTCTGCTTTAGGAGATTATTGATGCACTTTTCCTCTATAATCATTGGGTATATGATTCTACCTTTATTTTGTTAATTTTTTAAAGATTATACATCTTGATTTTCATGATTTTAATCTTTAAACTTAAGTTTTGAAATTGAAAGTTATTAATTTGAAGGATGATTTGGAATAGGTTTTCATTTGGAATTTAAGGTCCTTGTAATATTGATAAACTAATTTTGATAAAAAATATTGAAATTTCTCATTAAATTGCATTTGATAATGGAATTGGAGATTTACCTATTAAACAAAAAGATAAGTATTTTAATAATTTTAAACCCTATTTCTACTTGGTTTTCATTGAAATTTCAGATTTAGGACCTAAAACTTTAGGTAATGTTATGCTTTAATAAAATTCTAATTTTACATTTTTATTTTTAGAGTTAATTTTTAAAGTGATTTTGAACCACAAATCAAAGTATATCAATATAGGTATTCTTGGTCTTGTATTTATATGTATATTTTATAGTTGATTAGATTAGATGCTTTTGTTGTTGATTTGAGGAGTAAAGCTTTTGATTGATGCTTTGAACTGTGTTTTAACTTTGTTGATCTTATTTAAGGAAATTTGAGATGTACCTCGACTCCTTTCTAAAGTCTTTGTGTTATGTTCTTATTTGCTTCTGTTTTGTAAATCTTTAAGAGTTTTGGGGTCCTGCTTAAATGAAATAGCTAGCATCTCCGTGGATGCCTAAATCTATTAATGGGTTTAGTTAACATAATTTTTAACTTGTTTATTCTTGCTGCTTGTGAATGGGCTTATAGTAGTTTGTAAATAGGTAACAAATTGATCTTGAGTAAATTGATAGGGGGTATCTATTAAGAGCTTGACTTATGTTTAGTAGATTTTGATGTGATGATTGGGGTTTAGCAACTATTTAAGAGATAATGATGCTATTGTAGTAATTTATGTAATGATTGAGATTTAATATACACTTATGGGATGTTTGGTTGAGAATTTAGTTATTCTGGGATTAGTTAGGCTGGGATAAGTTACGATGAAATAAGATATACTGGGATTAGTTATGCTGGAATTAATTTTTATTAAGTGTTTGATTTGTTGTATTCAAAGTAATATGCATGCTATAAATTCTAAGAAAAAATAAATTGATTACCAAAATACCATCCATCTTATTTAACGTTTTTTTATATATTTCTCTTCAAGTATTAAATATTTATTCTTAAAAATAAAAAGCTCATCTTATTTAGCTTATTTTTTTGTGTGTGTGCATTTTCATAATTATGTTGTGTATATTTTAAAAATAAAACTTTCATCTTATTTAGCTTTAAAAAATATTGAGGATTAATTCATTACAAATTTCATCTTAAAACAAACAAAATTCAATATTCATCTACATTTTATGCATTTATAAAAAGTTTTTAGTTTATTATTCATCAAATGTTTAATATAAAATGTGAAAGATGTTAATATGAATAAAATATTCTTATATTTATTAAACATGTCAACCTATGTTATATAGTTTGTTAGCCATCCAGATGGCTAAATTATAATCTTTATCATTTGTATAAATATTAAATTACGACCTTACTATTTGGTTTACATTTATGGTTATGTTAGTATAATTTATGGATCGCCTAAAGTGGTTGAGTTAGATTGATTAATTAATTATGCACATACATACATACATAAAGTGGCCCATGCATGAATATAGGTAGGGTTAATTTTGTTCATTTATAAATTTATCCCAATGATTAATTATGGTGGGATTGTTATCCCACTAATTGTCTGAATAACTTATCCCAATACTATTTATTAGTTCTGAGATAATTTATCTTGAATATTGCCAACCAAACATTCATTAAAATTTTTTATCCCGAGATTATAATTTTATTCCGGGATTATTTGCTTTAGCACCTCACACCAAACAACCTCTTAGAGTATCAGTAGGTTGTAGTAGTTGATATAATTACTGGAGTTAGTAATCTCTTAGGATATAACCGAAGATAGTTTAGTTAAGCATTTATGAAAAGTATCTTGGCTTAGTAATAAGTAGGAGAATGAAGATGAACCTGGGGGTATATTGTTCACTAGTGTAGTTCTCTTTATAGTCATTTAGTAAAATATATTCATCCTTGGGAAAGCTGAGACTTATTGAATGAATAAGCTAGATTTTGGGCAAGTTTTCTATATTTATGTTATTTAGATTGTTTACTCTTTTTTGTTGCCCGTGTTGGTGCTTATGTGGATGTTATTATTGAATGGAGAGATTATTATATTTAGACACCTGTGTGGGTGATATTATTGGACATGTTTCCTCATTAAATATTGTCATTTAATTATTTATTATTATCGAGATACCAAGCAAAGAGCTTAGATTGATATCACAAAAAGTTGTATTGTCATATATATATATATATATATATATTGATATCATTTATATACATATTGATGATATTGGTAACACTAAGAAACTTTAATTTTGAACAAAAGAAAACATTTTATAAAATCCTTGTCCGAGATCTTTGCCTGCAATGTTAATTTAGATCGTGTCAGTATATGGGTCGCTCCCCCATGGTGTCCTATCTTTGAAGATTTTTCTTGAAAGGTGTATGTGGTATATGGGTCGCTCCCCTCCATGGGTCCTATCTGGAAGCTTTAGTTTTAAGGGGTATACGAGGCCATGCGATGGATGCCATGCAATGACTCATATTATCAACATCCTACCATCATACCATTGCATTATATCGTATTCTATTCATTTGTACGATTGATATTGCATTTGATTATTTCCTTTGTTAATTCATTATGAAAATGGAACTTTATTTATGATATTATGTATTTTACATTCATTTTTTTTATTGAATCATATTGTATCATCTCTTGGGTGTTCATATGAATATAGCTTGATAAGTGAGACTATTATGTAGCCCCTATTAATCACTTTATGTACATGTTGTAACTCTTTTCTTATGATATGTATTGTTTGCTTGATCAGGGGTCCTCTCTTTATTATTTAACCCTTTTATGGCTGTGTACTTTAGTTTTGATCCTGAGGTTATTTCAGATTCTTTTTCTATTTCTACCCTGGTAGGTGACTCTATGATTTCTAGAAGAGCCTATAAGGGGTGTACGGTATCTGTTGGTAGTAAGGAGACTTTTGTGGATTTGTATAAATTAGATTTGGTGGATTTTAATGTTATTCTAGGAATGGATTGCTTGCATTTATGTTATGCATCTCTGGATTATCGAACTTAAGGTTGTCTTTAGGTTCCCTGGTGAGCCTATTATTGAGTGAGAGGGTGGTTCCTTAGCTCTTATAAGGAGGTTTATGCCCTATCTTAGAGCTTGGAGGTTAATCTATAATGGGTGTCTCTATTATCTAGTCCTATTTAAGGATTCTAACTAGGAGGGTTCTTCTAACTAGGAGGGTTCTTCTTTTCATTTGATACTAATGGTGACTGAATTTTATAAGGTCTTCTTTGATGACCTCCTTGGTGTTCCTCCTGATAGCGATATTGTGTTAGGGATTGATCTGGTTTCGAACACTTGTCCAATTTCTATTCCTCTATGTAGGATGGCTTCGGCTAAATAAAATGAGCATAAGGATCAACTTAAGGATCTTTAGATAAGGGTTTTATAAATCCTAGTGTATCCCCATGGGGTGCACTGGTGTTATTCATGCATAAGAAAGATGGTTCCTTTTGGATGTCCATTGACTATCATCAATTTAATGAGGTAACAGTGAACTAGTATCCTCTTCCAAAGTTAGATTACTTGTTTGACTAGTTGTAAGGTATCATCATCTTAAAATTAGGAGGGGTGGATATCCCTAAGACTACTTTTCGTACTAGGTATGCTAGTTTGAGTTTCTGGTTATGTTATTTTGGTTAACCAATGCTCTAACAATATTTATGATTTTGATGAGTAAGGTTTTCCATTAGTTTTTGGATATATTGGTCATTCTGTTCATTGACGACATTCAGTTGTATTCTAAGAGTGAGATGGATTATACCAATCACCTCCTTATTGTGTTGCAGACCTTAAAGGAGCAATAGTTGTATGCCGAATTCTCAAAATATGAATTTTGGTTGAACGCTGTCACTTTTATAGGTCATATTATTTTTAGTGAGGGGATCGTGGTGGATTAACAAAAAGGTGCAGTTGTTAAGAAATGTCCTAGACCCACGAATCCAATTGATATTCAGAGTTTCTTGGGTTTGGATGGTTATTATACGAGGTTTGTGTAGGGTTTTTCTTCTATAGCTGCCCCATTGACTAAATTGACCCAGAAGAAAGTAAAGTTATTGTGGTCAGATTCATGTGAGAGTAATTTTGAGAAGTTGAAGGATTAGCTAACTTACAGCTCCTATTTTGACTTTGCCTGAAGGCAATGAGGGGTTTGTGGTTTATTGTGATATGTCCTCAGTGGGACTTGGTTGTGTTTTGATACAGCATGGTAAGGTGATAGTCTATGCTTCTAGGTAGTTGAGGGTGTATGAGAGGAACTATCCTACTTATTATCTAAAGTTTTTAGCTGTGGTGTTTCTATTGAAAATCTGGTGGCACCATTTGTATGGAGTGCATGTGGATACCTTCTCGTATCATAAAAGTCTGCAGTATGTATTCACTCAGAAACAGCTTAACCACTGGTAGAGGTTATAGCTTAAGCTTCTTAATGATTATGATATGAGTCTTCACTTGCACCCAGGTAAAGCTAACGTGGTTGCTGATGCTCTTAGAAGGTTGTCCATATGGAGTTTAGCTTATGGGGAAAAGGAGAAGCGAGAGTTGGTAGAGGATATTCATAGCTTGTCTAACCTTGGGGTTCATCTTTTAGACTATGAGGATGGTGGTGTATTGGTATAGGTGGTGGTGTAGCTATCTCTTGGCGTAGAGATCAAAGAGAAACAAATGTTAGATCCTATCTTAATAAAAATCAAGGGTGATGTAGGCGGAGAAAAGGTGATGGTTTTGATGTTAGTAGTGATGGTGTCCTGAGGTACCAAGGAAGGTTATAAGTTTTGGACGTCGATGGTTTGAGAGAAAGGATCTTCGCTGAAGCGCATGAATCACACAATCTTTTTCATCCTATTTCGACAAAAATGTATCATGACCTTAAGGATATGTATTAGTGGAATGGCATAAAGAGGGATATGGCTAATTTTTGGCCAAGTGCATGGTGTGTTAACAAGTGAAAGTTAAGCACATGAGGCCTAGAGGCTTGTATCAAGAGATTCAGTTGCTTGAGTGGAATTAGGAAGTGATCAACATGGATTTCATTACCGTCTTCCTTGGTCTAAGAATCAATTTGATTCGGTTTGGTTAATCATGGGTAGGATGACAAAGTTGTCTCTCTTCTTGACAGTAAGAACTAACTTTTTGGCTGAGAATTATGTGAGATTTTATCTTCATTATATTGTGAAGTAGAATGGGGTACCTATTTTGATTATCTCTGATTGTGGTATGCAATTTTCATTTCACTTCCGACAGTCATTTTAGAAATAGTTGGAGACTAAGGTTAGTCTGAGTACTTTTTTTCACCAGCAGACAGATGGGCAAGCAAAGAGGACTATTCATACATTAAAGGATATGCTTCGTGTGCGTGTAATAAACTATGGTGGTATTTGGGTTGAGCTTCTATCTCTTGTTGAGTTTACGAACATTACTAGCTACCATTCTAGTAATGTCATGGCTCCTTTCGAGGCATTATATGGTAGGAGGTATAGATATCCTATTGGGTGGTTCAAGATAGGTGAGGCAGATATGTTTGGTCAAGCCTTGTATATCAGGATATAGAGAAGGTGATGGTAATCTAGGATAGACTTAAGGATTCCCAAAGTTGCCAAAAGTCCTATACCAATATAAGGCGTAGGGATTTGAGTTAGAAGGCGTGGATAGGCTATTCCTAAAGTTTTCTCCAATGAAAGGAGTAATGCAGTTTGGGAAAAATGGGAAGCTCAGTCCCCGGTATGTTGGTCCATATGTGATTTTGAGAAGGGCGGGTAATGTTGCGTATAAGTTGCCTTCTAGTTTGAGCTCCATTCATCTAGTGTTCCATCTCTCTATGTTAAGAAATTATGTAGGTGATCCTTCATCGATTGTTTCTTTGGCAGGTTTGGGTTTATTAGATTCTCTATCTTATAAAGAGATCCCGGTTGGGATTTTGGATTATTAGGTTTGTCGGTTGCAGACCAAGGATGTTGCTTTTTGTAAGGCTCTAAGGTGGAAACAAAAGGCAGAGAAGACTATTTGGGAAGCGGAAGAGCACATGAAGTCCAAGTATTCACATTTGTTTTCCAATTTGCATATTCATACTTAAGGTATGTGTTCTTTATAACATCCTTATTTCCTAATTTTGATTTAATGAAATATTGATTTCTTTGCATCTTTGTTTAAGGTAAGAGTAGAAGCATCTAGGGGTGTAAATTGTACTTGTACTACCTTGTCCATCATTCAAGGGAAAATGATCCTAGTGGGGGAGGCTGACATTCTGGATTTTGATCCTTAGAAATTTCCCGAGCTTTTAGATTTGGACATCATATTACTTGGGTTACTTCTCGTATGATGTTGTAAGATTTGGTTTGTCTTAGTCGTATCTTAAATAGTGTGGGTTGGTTGGTTTCTATCGAAGGTACAGTTAGGTCCTACTAGTCACACCCTAGTGTATGAGCAGTATGTTGCCAATTGTATGTTTCCTTTTTGTTTAACCTAGAGGATTATATTTTTCTTAAGGTACAGTTTCATGGTACTAATCGTATAGTTGGGTTGGGTAAGAAGGATGGTCCCTGGTCCTAGTTGGAATTGGGATGCCATTATGAGAAGGCCCTAGTTCAGGTCCTGTAAGTCAACTTCCATTAGCTATGACTCATGTTACGACCCATAATTAGACATTTTGAATCATTCCAAGTAGTCATAGTCGCAATAGCAGAACCTTCCGTTTCAGCATAGTGACCACGACTCGACGATTCATAATCAGACATTCGAGTCATTAGGAGGGACTCAAAGTCACAATAGTTTTCTACCAAGAAACCATTCTAGTGGCTATGATTCCATCACACATCTCATAGTTTGACATTATGAATCATTGTGTGGACCCATATCCTTACCAGTAAAGGATCCAAGAATCAAGCCTCAGACTACGACCCTACCTGATGACTCATATTCAGTCGTAATAAGCCGTAGAAGAAAGGTCATAGTCATAGCAGAAAGAACCCCAAACCTCAGGGTTCTATGTTATACTCAGACCATGACTTATGACCAGTCGTAACGAGTCTTGAGGGGAGTTGTAACGACTGGGATGGAATTCCTGCTTTTTTTAATAAGGGCTTTTTGGTAATTTCCATCCTTTTAACCCAAAACCACGTTGTTTGAGCTCCCAAAATGTTAGTTATCAAGGGTAAAGAGTACCCTAATCCCGTAAGACATAAAAAGTGACTTCTCCTAACCAAATAAAGCAATTTTTTTCTTCCTCAGAGCAAACTAGGGTTCATCAAGAAAGTTCAATATTAAAGAAGATTTCTTCAAGGCTTCTACACTCAAGTATGTGAGACATTCAACAATGGGCACTTTTCACCAATTGAGTCCCAACAAATTCTCAAAATTTAAAAATACAAACCCTTTTCCCCTTTTTATAGAAAATCAAATTAAATATGAATTTTATCATCTCTTTCTCTTAGTTGTTTTGATTATGTACCTTGAAAATATGTTCCATCACGAGAATTCTGTTTCCATATCTTTGATAATCTTTATTGTCCATGTCCAAATCAGTTATTTACATGTTGATTATTAATTATGATTTTCCATACTATGGTCAGTTTTACCACTTTTATGATCAGTTGCATTAGTCTATGCTAGTGGGTTATCAACACCCAATACCAAGAATTTAAACATACATCAATTTGTAATTTTATGATTCCTACAGTTATGTATACGATATTAATTTTAGAATACCATGACTTGAGCATATCATTATTCAGTTTATGTTTTAGTTATACTTCAGTATCTTTTAGTTGGGAGTAACACTTGGCACCGAGCGAACGCAGGGATGGCGGCTCCACCGTCAATCAGGAAGAGTTGTTGTAGCAGCACCTAAGTTCCAGAAATATGTTGCCAACGTACGTTACGAGGGGTCACCCATAAGTTTAGGATGACACCCTTTCAGGGGTCACCCGTCAATTTAGGCTTGACACCTTAGTCCTTTATGACATCAGATTAGTCGATCAACGCCAGCCAGTGTTGGTACCCTTGGTAAGGTATCGATACCCTTCCAAATAAGGTTACATATTATACCTCGGTTAACTCATATTAGGGTATGTCGGTTGTAGTTAGCTCCCACAATCCTTAGATCAGTTATTCAGATTATGTTCAGTTCAGGTTTGCATGACCAAGTGTTCAGTATCTTAGTCATCCAGTTATTCTGATTATTTCAGCATATTTTTATACTTGGTCTTGCATTCAATTTTTAATGTTTAGGTATTCATGCTCAGTATATATGTATATTAGCTAGCTTTCATATCACATACTACTACATTCAAAGTACTGATCACAAATTCTCTTTTGCGCAATGTTGTCTTACAACATAGTTTAGACCCTGAGTCCAAAGATAGCACGTAGTCCGTTCCTATGCCACTCAACTTTAACATTGGTGAGTCCTCATTAGTAAAAGACTAGTATTATTAGTTATTCATAGCAGTTTTTTATTTCAACTTATTTTAGTTAGTAAGAGTTAGTTGGGGACCTATCCTAACAACTTATCATGGTTAGAGGCTTTCAAACAGTTAGTTGTGTTTTCCAGTGATGTATTTCAGTTACACTTTATATTGTTTCGATCACCAGACACTATTAAATGACTACTACACAGTATTTTGCCACCTTCCCTTTTTTGTATTTATAGCTTGTGCCAGATCTTGGGTTAGCTTAGGGTTACTCATAACCTTAAGCATCATGTATGACTAGGGGACAGTCTTAGGTCCTTATAAGATAGTGATTTGAGTAGCAGAGTAGATCATATTCCTTTAGTATTGGCATTATGGAGATCGAGGTAGTGGCTGACGGATGTTAGAGCTTACTCGTATTATCTTTATTTATCATATAAGATATTTTCATGACCCAACACATCATGATTACACCCACACTAACCCTCCGGTATGAGAACCAGCCAACCCCAAACCATTGACCAACACATAACTAAAAATTAGGCAACTAATCAAATCCATTAATCTCAGTAATAACATTTGAAATGAAAAACAAAATTTAAGTACATTAATATGTAGAACACTATGCATAACATAAAACCCTCCCTAGAATCTAAGAGTCGTTTGTACCAAAACACTTACAATATAAAAGAAAGGGGATGCAATCCCAAAATACTAGGACTATTTGATAGTTATGAAATTAAAGCTCTAGAAGCATTAACTGATGAATCCATGGTAGCTGGAGAATGAAGATTACCCATAGATTTGAATCACATGCAAATATTATAATTAATGTGTCAAAAGATCCATCAAAATATGCTCCGTACTCAATAAAAGTAATAGAAAGTGTAGCATTAATACACAAGAAAACATCAGTGTACTGGTAAGGTCATTTGGCACATCCAAGATGAGATATATGAAAACATAACCATAATGCAGTATAACTAGTTAACACAAGCTCACTACTACACAATCCTACTCAGTTAATAACACTTAGCACATATTCGTAGACTTAACAAAAAATTACAGATAGTTAACAAAAATAAATAGTCAAAAGACTCAACAATGATGACCAGTTATATCAATAAAGCCAACCAACAAGACTCATGTCTATAATACATACAATCTATGGTTCACTCATGGAACCATAAAACTCACATATATCTTGTACTCAGAATTTAAATATCTTATGATCACCCCTATTCATGACCTATAAGATATGAGCTTTATCCATGAACCATGTTCCCGATATAAGTGCCTGACAACTTTATTCCACAAAATCCCATGATGATGCTACTATACGGACACATCTCACAAATACATAATATAATGTCACATTAATCACAGAACAATTATACCAACCAACAGTTGCAATAACCATAAGATCTGCATATAAATTAATTAAAAGTATGATCACACTTACATAATTCGACAACCTTTTACTGTTTTTGCATTTTTCAACAACATGCATCAACAAGGATTAAACCCAATCCCAACACCTAAGGCCTTTCCATACAAATTCCTCTTGATTTTGGTTTAGCAACATAAGTAAAATACATAATTAACTCATTGACCTATAATGTTAAGGATTAAATCGAATCTCAACACCTAAGGCCAAGTTCATGATTATTCCTCCCCTATTCTGGGGCTTTTGCTAACATAATTCATTTAAAATATACCAATTCATGCTAACTATAATGAATTAATAACATACAAACCTAAATGAATGATAATCCTCCAAAACCTAAAGGTTTATATCAAGTTTACCCCATGCACCAAAAATACAGCTAATACAAGTCGAAACACTCTCCAAGTACATGTAAGCTAGCAATTCTAAGGTTAATTAATGCAAATACTAGTTAATAGGGATAGATTACTCGCTTTAAAAATGATAAAACTAGTTGAAATCGCTTAAAAGATCTTCTCCTTTTCCCCAAAATATATTTTTTGAAGAACGAATATTTTGGGAAGTTTTTAGTTTAACAGGGATTTATGTCGCTATGATGACATACATTGCTATAACTATATTTGACATCACTATACTAGGAATTATTATTATTTAGAGTATGTTACTATTGTGATATGCCTGTTGCTATAGAAACATAGGCAAGTAAAATGTTGGGTTTACACCCAGTTTTCTTTTTTTCACAACACACCCTAAATTGATGATATTCTAGATCAACCTCTTAACATTGAGATCGATTCCTAGAGTTATACTTGTCCTAATTTGGTTTTAAAAAGTTATATGGGCTCTCTATTATCTTAGCTAATATTAAATAAAATCCTACCCTTCCATATTCACCCAATACACATAGATTTTTCAAGACCATACGTTGCTCAAATTTTATTCAAGACTAGCCTAGCCTTGAATTTTAAATTTAAATCTAGGAAAAATACTAACCCTATTTTATTGATTAGGAACTTACCCATAATAATGGAAAGGGTAATTACAACAAATATCAATTTACCCATCATTCATCCTCAAATGATCAAAACCAACAATGGACTTAGTTAAGACGAGAAAAGTTTCTATATCATTAGATAAATGAGGGTTCTTATCCTACACATCCTTATTGATTTCCCAAGTTGATTTTTCAACTGAATTATTGTTCTATTGAATACTAATAGAACAAATTTCCTTTGTCCTCAACTTTTGGACATCTCAATCAAAAATTGCAACTTGTTCCTTTTCATAAGATAAGTCTTCTTTAGCAACATAGGGTCCTATTTTATGATTTAGTACATATCCCCATTGTATCTTTTGTGCATAGATACATGGAACACCAAATGAACCTATATAAGTTTGGTAATAATGCCAATTGCTAATCTACTAGATCCAAATCCTTAAGAACCTTGAATGGAATAAATTAAGGGATGAGCTTTCCATCTATATCTAACCTAATAACTCCATTCGTAGGAGACAACTTTAGCAGCAGTTGATCACAAATTTTGAATGACATATCCCTTACTTTATGGTCTACATATTCCTTCTGTCGACTTTGAGTTGCCAAATATTTGGTCTGAATAAGCCTTACTTTTCTTGAGCTTTTCTTACAAAATTGGTGCTGAATGCTTTTTGGTATTTATGCTCGAAACACCCAATAGGTAATCTACACTTCCTTCCATAAAATTCTTCAATTGGTACTAGAGTGATAGATATTGGTGTATCTGAACTCAAACAATGGTAAAAATTAGTCCAAATAACCACCAAAGTCCATCACACACACCCTCAATATGGCCTACAATATTTGAATCATCCTCTCTAACAGTTCATCTGTCTGAGGATGAAAGGCTCTACTATAGGTAAGTATAGTGCCCGACTTCTTATACAACCTGTCCTAAAACTTAGAAGCATAAGTTTTACTTCTATCCGAAATAATGGTTAGTGGAACCCTATTAGACTCACTATCTCCTTAATGTGTATCTTTGCTAGTTGCATAGAACTGTAGTCTACCCAGGGAAAAATAAAGTGCGATAATTTTTTCAATCGATCCACTATGACCCAAATAGAGTCATGATTTCTCAAGGTCTTAAGAAGACTTATGACAAAATCCTTACCAATGTTTTCCCACTTCCATTCAGGTTTAGGCATCATTTGGAGCAAACCCACAAGCCTTTGATTTTCATTCACTTGTTGATAATTGTGACACTTGGATATACACCCCACTATGTCTCTTTTTGTCTAGGCTACTGATAAAGTGGCCTCAAGTCATATATATTTTGGCTGCATCAGGATGAACAAAGTAGCATGCTTTATGATCCTCCTTAAGCATGTCCTGAATTAGGTCACAAATGCAAGGAACACATATCCCTCTGAACAACAATACTCCTCCCCCTCAAGGGTGGCATTTAAAGTGTCTCTAATACCACCTTATTTCAGAGTTTATCCATTTTTCATCCTTAAATTGCTTGGTCTTGATTCGATAAAGGAAGATTGACTTTACCCTAATACTAGACAACACTCCACCCCTTGTGAAACACCAAACTTTAGGCATTTCTATGCTAGAATCTAAAACACTCTAGTCAATGGCTACCATGACACCCTAAAAAAATAACAAACTACCCATGTTTATAACTTTCAAGCTTAATGAGTGTGCCACCACATTGGACTTTTTCGGACTGTAATGAATAGTTACATTATAATCCTTCAACAATTTCATCCATATCCACTTTCTTAAATATAAATCTCTTTGGGTAAACACATCTTGCAGGCTGTGGTTGTCTTTTAATACCTCACACTTGATACCATAAAGGTAGTGTCTCCAAATCTTTAGTGCAAACACCACTTCTTCCAGCTCCAAGTCATGAGTTGGGCAATTCTTTTCACGAGTTTTCAACTACCTTTAATCATAAGCCATGACAGTCATCCTCCATTAAGACAACACCCAAACCCAAGAATGGAACATCACAAAATACAACAAAATCCTTACTTTCAACAAATACTGAAAAAGTAGAAGCTGTAGTCAAAAGTGTCTTAAGATTTTTAAAGCTTTCCTCACACTTATTCGACCACACAAATGGTACCTCCTTCTGGCTCGACCTTGTTAAATGATAGCAAGAGAAACAACATTCTTGACAAACCTACAATAGTAACTAATAAGACTATGAAGCCTCTAAATTTAACATAGAGCTAGGCCAAATCTAATTCTTCATCAGATCAATCTTCTAAGGATCTACCATCACCTGTTTTTTCTAAAACAACATGCCCTAAGAAAGCAAATGAAGACAACCAAAACTTACATTGTAAAACCTTAGCATATAATCACTTTTCCTTCATAATTTCCAACATAGTGCAAAGATGACATGCACGTTCTTCCTTACTCTTAGAGTAGCTAAAATATTATAAATAAATAAATACTATAACAAAAGAATCCAAAAATAAATCAAATGTACCATTTATTAAGATCATAAAGGTTGTTGGCATATAAGTCATCCCCAAAGATAACACTAGAAACTCATAGTGCACATATCAAGTCTTAAACGCCATCTTTGGTATGTCATCAGGACAAATTTTAAGCTCGTGCTAACCCGACCTCAAGTTAATTTTAAAGAATACTATTGCACCCTGTGACTGATCAAAAAAATTTCTATTCGAGGCCAGGGATATTTATTACCGATGGTAATATTTTTAGCTATCTATAATATATAATCATCCTCATGGTAGCATCTTTCTTTTAAAAATAAATATTGGAGCACCCCAAGGTGAGCATTGAGGTGAATAAATCCCTTATTGTGTGGTTCCTACAATTAAGATTTGAGTTCCCTTAACTCCATTGGAGCTATTTTCTTGAGAGGAATGAAAATAGGGCATGTTCTAGGTTACAATTCAATGCCAAAGTAAAAATCCCTGTATAGAGGTATAATAGGCCAACCAAAAGTAAATACTTCTCAAAATTCTGAAATTATAGTCACATACTCCATAGAAGAAGACCCATGACTCACATCCCAAAGATGAGCTGGGAAAGTTGAACATTGCTTCCATGCTATTTTTTTTGCATGGACGAATGATATAATTTTTACCAGTTTAGCTTTATTTACACCCTCCTTCTCTAGTTTATCCATTCCATGCATAACTAAAGTCACTGTCTTAGCATTGCAGTTCAAGAGAACATAATATAGAGATAACCAAGTCATACCCAAAATTATTTCAAAGTCCAACAGGTCAAAAATGATCAAATCTACCTAAGTTTGAAAACCCATAAATAGCATAGAACAAGAACAATAAACATGGGCCACCACTATAGGCTCCCCCCAAAAGTAAACACGTGTACAGGAGAATCAAGTACATCACAGGCCAAGTTCAAACCCAAAGCAAACTGAATAAGCACATAGAAAAAGGCAGACGCCAAATTAAATAACATAGAAACCATCAGTCATAGACTAGAATAGTACCTATAATCACTACATTAGATTCCTCAACATAAAACCTTCTCGGGAAATCATAATAGTGATCTTGGTCATCTATTTGGTCTAATTCCCTTGATGGACGTATACCTTTCTCTACCTCACCATGTCTGTCACAACCTAATTTGCAAGTCATGATTCCACCTACTTTATCCAGTCAGTAGGTAAGCCAAACCATAGCCCGAATCTACACACAATGTGCAAACTTTGTGGAAAATGGCCTAAAACCTAAAAATCAACTTTTAAAGAGTTACAATAGCAATAAAGCAGTCATAGAAGTCTAAAAAATATATAAAAGAGAAACGACTATCTCAAGACTCTGTAATGTTGGTACAATAGCTACTACAACTAAACTATAAGTACTAAATAGTCAATTACAATCTATCTCAAAAATTAAAGACTAGACATGGATAAATAGAAGGAAAAAGGGCAACTCTTACTTCAAAAGCTTACCCTATCTCCAAAATCAACTCAGCATGTTCATCAAATTAGCGGTGGCTACTAGTAATCAGATCTATACCAAAAAGGTACAGAAGTGTAGTATGAGTACCAAAAGCACAAGTACAAAGTAGGCATCATCGTCCAAATAAGCTAAATCATGATAAAATATAAGATAAAACAAGCTAAGTTAAGGAAAAATTGGCAAACCTGGAAATAAGATCCAACACTATTGTACATAAATAAATAGCTAAAACCAGAATAGTAATATAAAGATCATACAACTACAACTAAAAAATTTTCCCCTAAACAGGAAGTAAGTGTAGAAAAGTAAATAACCTAATACGGACCCTAGTAAGCTTGGTGTGTACAATCAAAGGAGAGTGAATAATTGAAAACACAAAAATTACCAACTATTATGCCATAACCAAGAATCCATCCAAACCATAGCATATGAAAATTAACTCCAAAGGCTAGACTCAAACTGGAACTAATATTATCATGATCATATTATCCTTAATAGTATCCTAATATCATTTGTCAGACTCAAATTGGAGCTTAGAGCATCAATATCATCATCCGTTGTCGGACTTGAACCCAAACTTATAAATAGATATTATTATCAATTGTTGGACTTGAACCAAAACTCATACTAACGGACAACAACAATATGCCATACTAATAAACCTTATTAGTAAACTATACCAATAGACTATAAGATTTTCCCCAAAATTAGCATCAAATCTCACTACCAAACTAGCATAAGAATTAAGTAATAAATATCTTATGGTCCCAAAAGAGTCACTAATAAGGGCACAACATACACAAATAAGTCTGCAAGAGCTAACACAAGTCTTGGCCTAACGTGGTATTAAGGGGACCACTTCAAATACCTTAAATACATTTTTAGATAAATTCTACCCGGACTATGATAAGGTATCTAAATTCATTTTACATGTTAAATAAGCCATAATTAGCCTTAAGATATGAATTCTCCCTAAAATTGATCAACTAAGTCAATTATGCCAATATTACAATTTTAAGATAGCTTAAACAGTCCAACTAACCCACTTATTATAAATCATACCTCTAACACCTAAATCCTATTCCATATCTAGCGTGATTTAATAATCACACTATGAAATAGATCAATCTATAAAAAGGGTAAATGTAGCCTACTTGGATGATGAGAAAAGCCCAAAGAATCCTTTAAACCACCGATTTCCCCTTATTAGAAGCTTCCATAAGGTGCCATGCTATCAGAATCACAATCTACTCATCAAAATAAGAACAATAATACCCATATTGCACTATTATGATTTGGATCCAAAATTACATAAAAATCCCATATGGGGCCCGATTATAGAATCACTTTCAAAACCAACACAATACCCTTGTATGCTCAAGGAACATTTACCAAAAAAAATGGGTGAACACTATTTAGGGCTCATAATTCCTGAGAATGGATGAAAAATAGTGAAATTGGAATAAGTGGATATTTATACCCTTCCCAGGTCCACAGGTGTTGCTAAACCAGACACTGGTTCACTTAAGTAGTCAGCGCTTAAGAGACACAGTGTTGCTTTAGAGATATTTGGTGTCAGCCCAGATAGGTGGCTATCACTTAAGTGCGCCAAAGTTATTGCTAAAGCGATACCTAATGGGCAATGCCAGGCTGCTTTAGTGGCATTCACTTAAGTGAACTCATGGACGCTTAAGTGATGCACTAGCACAAATTAAGACTTGGAATTTTTTCAACTCTCTACCAATAACAAGATATTCATCAGGAATCTCATTGTAAATGAACTATGCTACCCTATCAAATTTGAGTCTCTGGACTCAATGGCGCACTTAAAATTACCATCCAAGGTTGATTCGATGAAAAGTAAGTCCCATACCTATAATAACCCGCAAAGTTCTCTTCTAGTCTGAGACTTAGAGCGTATCCAGCAAAATAGAAAATCTAAGTCTAAAAGTTTTAGTAATATCTTATCAAGTATGAAACACATTGAATCATATGTAATTTCCCTAATTTCATCAAAATCCAATATCGGACGAAGAAATTATGGCCATTTTACTGAGCGTTATCAAAATCACATGTTTGATGGTCGATCTGATGGACCGCCAAGTCCTTGGTGGACCGTCAAGTGTCCCTTCATACCAAGGCATTGGCTTACTTTTTCGGTTATCATATGGCAGCCAAAGTGGTGGACTGTTAAAAATTTGACAGACTGTCAGGGGCTCGTCAGACCGAGGAAGAACGTCCCATTCCTGGACCCCAAGTGACGAACGATCTGGTGGACCATCAGATTTAAGAATGTCCGTAACTTAGACCGTCACTCCAAGATAGAAAACCTCAATTTTGGCACTTGAGTGATAGATGACTTGGTGGACCGTCAGTCCCTCTGACGGACCGTCAGGTCGATCGTCAAAGACCCCGATCGAAATTTTCAAGACAAATTTTAAAGGTGAATTTTGGTCTTTTCCACATCCTCCCCTAGCTCTATAAATATCGGTACAAGGGCCTTCAACATCATTTTTATCTCTCTTCCACCAAAAAACTAGGGTTTCCAAAATCAAAATACTCTTTCTTCTTTCATAAAATTCAAGAGAGATCAAGAAGAATCTAGAGAAACCAAGAACTCATTTCAAGAGCCTTCTAGAAAAGAAATTTCCAGGTATGTAGAAGTTCATTCTTGGGTCCCTTTCATCCAACAACCTCAAGTAACTTTTTTTAAACTTAAGGATTTTATGTTTTGTGATTTTCCATGATTTGTATGAGTTGAAGTTGATGTTATTTGTGTTGTTGAGTTTGGATTCATGATTGTTTGCAAGATTTATGGTCTTTGACCCTAGTATGTGGAATTTATGTGATGTTGTGATGATCCCTTTTGGAGTTGGTGTCTATGTGAGGTGTTCATGATATTAGGGTGTAGAGATGGTTGAATAAGTAGAGTATGCACCCTATAGGTTGGATGAAAGGTTGAAGTGAAGCATAGAGGGGAATTGTAGTATGTTAAAAGGAAAACCCAAAGTTATGGGCTAGTCCATGCACACATAGTGTTTGATAAAATGCCTTAGTGAGCGGAATGAGCCTTAATAATAATATGGGATCCCTTAGTAGGTGTAGAACCGAACATGTCTTGTGGTTGTCAAAAGACCGTAGTGAGTAAGTTGAGATGAAATAGTGGTAAATCTCCCAAGTAAGTGCTCTTTAATTTATTTTAAGTTTTGATACATGCTAAGTGGTTAGCAAGAGAGTAATTACATGATAGTGTGAAGTTTTCCCAAAATCTCGTGATATCTAGATATATGTCGAGACTGATATAGGTGTGAAGTACTTGATAAAAGACTTTGTTAAATGGGGTATAATTTAATATCATGTCTTCCTTAAGGTAGTTTGTGATGATTAATATATATTGATGACCCCCTAAATATTAGGAGCGATCCTTTGGTAATCATGATGGTGAACAGAGGTTTATATTTCCTAAATGATAGATGCGATGCCGTAAGGTTTGTGAGGGAGAAAGTATGTTATGATTCTGAAATGCTTAGAGTGGCCCCTTGGTAGTTGTGATGATGAGTAGACGTTTGGGAATCCTTGAAGGTTTGAGGTGATGTTCAAATGATTGTGAAATTGAATATATGGCATGGTTTCTGAGTTTCTTGTGAATATGCCTAAATGATGGTAATGATACATGAATGCTTGTGATGCTTGAATTAATGATGATGCTTTACTTCTATGTTATCAAGTCCTGAGGGTATTTATAACTCGAAAATAGAGCTGTTGTGTAGAGCCCTTATCAATTTCTCGATAATTCCAACCAAACTATGATTTTTCGAACTCAGTGAACTATAGAACTATGTACCCTCAGAAAAATCCAAAGCTTAATAAAGCTCAATAATATCAGTTATCTCTGTAATCTCTGTTTCGCTAGTGATCTAGTCTCAGAACTGTACTCAGCCGAGTCCTAATGGAACTCAAGTGATTCAATTCTAATCTCAGAAATGATTCAAATAATCTAATCAAGATATGTATCATCAGTCAGATACCATGATTTGATATTATTTCTGTTAGATACGGAACCAAGTGATCTCAGCGTATTTTAGCTAGATTTTTATAGAAACATGATCATGTAAACAGATTCAGCTTTATTGTGTTCAATCTAAGGATTCAGAGAGAGTCTTTTATTTGGGAGTAGAAACTAGCACCGAGTGAGGAAACGGATGATGATTCCTCCCATAAGAGATAGAGGTCGGAGTCGTTAGTAGCAATCCCTGAATTCCAAAACTGCGTAGCTAGCATAGGATACAAGAGTCCCCATGAGTAGAGGTGGTCACTATTATAGAGGTTGACTATTATATTGCCTCAAGTCAACTTCCTACGAGGGTCATCCCTTCATAGAGTAAGGCTTTACCCATGACACGGTATTGACGCCCTTCCAGCTGGGTTAAAGGTTAGACCCCACCTATGGTAGGTCGGGTCATGTTGGTTAAGTGACTACTTCCCACAGTTGCAGTTTTAGTATCAATATTTCAGAAGACAAGACCGTGTGTACATATGTCTATCTTAGTAAGGAACTTAGATAGTTCTATTAATTCATGGACCATCCTATCAGATAGGCTTGGCATTATATATAGATGCTTATTATCATATTTAATGATCTCCTATCAGATAGGCTTGATCTCAGTCTTAGATCATGTTAAATATTCTTATTATCATACTTAAAGATATCCTATCAGAGAGGCTTGGTCTACTTCTCAGAGTTTGTTGAGTATTCTTGTTGTTGAAAAGTTATCTATTAGAAAAGTTGAATCTCTAATTGTATCGGTTAAAAGTGGTAAGCTCAGAACTCAGTATTTGATATAAGTATACTCAGATCCTCAGTTATCAGTAACAGATGAGTCAATGGTTTAGTATCTCTGTTATGGTAGTAATTTTAGCTCACAGTAAAGCGGTATGCAAGGTCATGTCTCTAGAGTTGTGATGACTGTTAGTATGATTTATGCATTCTTGTATGTGTGCTTGTTTTCATGCGGTATTCTCATGATCATTTAGGTTATACATATTTTGCATGCATGAGCCGTTGTATTTAGCCGTACCCCATCTACATACTCAGTATATTTTGTTCTGACGTATTTGTACTATGGTGTCTCATTTGACACCGTAGGTTTAGAGGCACAGTACCCAAAGTATCATCAGCAGATCAGTCCTAGTCAGCAGCAGTAGCAGTGAGTCCTCTTCTTTCGAGGATGAGTTTCAGTTTGCTATTATTATAATCAAAATTTTATTTACTTTCAAATGACGAAGTTAGTTGGGGACCTGTCCCATCAACTCCATAGTTCAGTCAGACTAGAGGCTTTTTCAGACGGATGTATTATATAGTATTCAGTGTTATATTTTGAGTATTTATAGATGTGTTGAACCTTATGGCCAGTTTCTGTAGTTATTCTAGATATTATGCAATGTACAAGTACAGATATTAGTAAAGGGTTACCTTGTGGTCCGTCGGGATCACAAGAACGCACTGTGTGACATCTCGAGATGGGATCTTGGGGCATTACAAGCTTGGTATCAGAGCCTAAGGTTCAAGAGTGTCCTAGGGAATCTGAAAATCCACATCTAGTAGAGTCTTCTGAATGGGTGTATAGCGTGCCACATTTATGTACAAGAGGCTACAGGATGTTCCTATGAGAAGTTTCCTTTATTTCAGTAATCATTTCGTGCGAGTGAGAAAGATCTCAGTTGATCCTCAGTCTAATCCACTTCTTTCTTTCAATTATAGAGTATGGCTCCTCGCAAAAGTTTTGTCTGTGAGGTCGATGATCAGCCCCCTCAACCAGTAGGACCTGATAATGAGAGTGTGTTATATGTAGAGTTTCGGGTAACTTTTCAAGAGCTAGCCCAAGTTTTGACTAATATTCAAGGCAACCTTTAGGCTGCAGTCCCACCTTAGCTAGATGGGAATTCTGCCGCAGCTAGGATTATAAATTTCATAAAAATGAACTCGCCAAAATTCTTTGGGTCAGTAGTAGGTGAGGACCCGCAGCTTTATCTAGAAGAGGTGAAGAATATCACCCAGATTATGCACATCTCTGAGGAGGAGACTGTGGAGTTAGCATCTTATAGGGTGAAGAATATTGCTCATGATTGGGTAGTGATGTTGGAGAAGAGTAGAGGAGAGAATGTAGCTCCTGTGACTTGGTTAAAGTTTCAGAGTGCCTTTCTAGATAGATTTTTTTCCCTTGAGATGAGAGAAGCTAAGGTAGAAGAGTTTATAAACCCAAGGCAAGGTTCTATGACTGTGAAAGAGTATTGTCTTAAGTTTAACCAATTAGCTAAGTATGCTCTTGACTTGGTAGCTGACCCTAGAGAGAGCATGAGTAAGTTTTTGTCTGAGGTTTCGAGTTATGTGTTGAAAGAGTGTAGAGATGCTATGCTAAATAGAGATATGGATCTTTCTAGGCTAATGATGCATGTGCAGCAAATTGAGGCAGACAAGATGAAAGAAAGAGAGAGTGTGAGTAAGATAGCTAAGAAAAGTAGTCATGATTTATCGCAGTTAGGGTCCCAAGGTGGTAGTGGTTCTTAGCATGGTTGGATATTTTTAGATCCAACTCCATCTTTAGCTAGTGTACCCGTACCTGCATTTGGGGGTGTCAGATCTGAGGGAGCGCCAAGCTCTAAGGCCTAGAGTAGTGCTATTGGTGTTTGTGCCCATTCGCTTTGTGGAGAGTGTGGAAGGCACCACCGAGGCATGTGTGGAGAATGTAGTGATGTGTTCTTTGGGTGTGGTGATCCATTCCATAGAATGCAAAACTGTTGATTGTTAACACAGAGGGGTAGACTCCGTGCACTTCAGGCTCATCTTGATCATAAAGGTCTCCCCGACATAGACTCGGGTATGTTATGAGACCTTCATTTATATGACATAAATTGTTAGATCCATCAATTTTATGTTGAGAATTATATGTTAGTATGAGTCAAGCGTGAGTTTTAGATCTCAATCGTTCAATCATGACCCAGGTGGTAAATACCCCGTGCACCGCTCTAGTATTTCATCGAAGTGTGTTTAAAGGGACATAGGGTCCCAGGGGGGAGATACCCCATAGTGTTATGATGTTTTCATATCCTTAAGTTTATTTATATTCGTGTTAATATTCTTCCAATGAAGCTAGCATCAGTGATCATTGTATTGTCATTCGTGCTTCCGAAGGTCAGTTCAGTTAGACATTCATGCATTAGATATGCACGTTCAGTAGAAAGAATTCAGCTTGTCAGTGCGTGTTCAACCATGCATTCATGAGATCATCCCAGCTATGAGTCCATGCATCATATGTTCATGCATGCTATGAGGATTCAGCTCCAAGTATCTTTAGTCGAGTGTTCCATGTGTTAGAGATGCGTCCCCAGTATGAGTACTCAGTATGTTAGTCATTCTAGTTGTCCAGTCATGCCTTGAGATGTTTTTGTTTCTTGAGTGAGTTCTTTTAATCAGTATTCCTATACTACCAAGATATATTTGAGGATGAATGTTCCAAAAGGGGAGATAATGTAATACCCCACAAAGTTCACTTCTAGTCTGAGCCTTAGAGCATATCCAGCAAAGCGGAAAATCTAAGTCTAAAAGTTTTAGAAGTATCTTCCTAAGTGTGAAAAACTTTGAATCGTGTGTAATTTCCCTAATTTCTACTTTTAGTCATGTAGATCATTGAACAAGCTTTCCATCGATACCAATTTCATCAAAATTTGACATCGAAGAAAGAAGTTATGACCGTTTTACTGAGCGTTGTCAGAATCGCAGGTTTGACGGTCGATCTGATAGACCGCCAAATCCTTGGTGGACCATCAAGTGTCCCTTCAGACCAAGGTAGTGGCTTTCTTTTTCTGTTATTATATGACGGCCAAAATAGTCGACCGCCATAAAGTTAATAGACCGTCAAGGGGCCCGTAAGATCGAGGCAGAATGTCCCATTTTTAGATGCCGAGTGACGGACGATCTGGTGGACCATCAGATTTTTGACGGACCGTTAGTTTGACCGTCACTCTGAGACAGAACATCCCAGTTTTTTCACTTGAGTGATGGATGACTTGGTGTACCATCAGTCCCCCTGACGGACCGTCAGGTAGACCGTCACAAACCCCAATCGAAATATTCTAGAGAAATTTTAAAGGGGCATTTTGGTCTTTTTCACATCCTCCCCCATCTCTATAAATATCGGGACAATGGCCTTCAACTTTATTTTTATCTCTCCTCCACCCAAAAATTAGGGTTTCCAAAATCAAATTACTCTTTATCCTTTCATAAAATTCAAGAGAGATCAAGAAGAATCTAGAGAAATCAAGAACTACTTTCAAGAGTTTTCTAGAAAATAAATTTCCAAGTATGTAGATGTTGATTCTTGTGTCCCTTTCATCCAAGAAGCTTATGTACCTTTTTTTAAACTTAAGGATTATATGTTTTGTGATTTTCCATGATTTGTATGAGTTGAAGTTGATGTTATTTGTGTTGTTGAGTTTGGATTCATGTTTGTTTGTAAGATTTATGGTCTTTGACCCTAGTATGTTAAATTTATGTGATGTTGTAATGATCCCTTTTGGAGTTGGTGTCTATGTAAGGTGTTCATAATATTAGGGTGTAGAGATGGATAAATAAGCATTGTATGCACCCTATAGGTTGGATAAAAGGCTGAGGTGAAGCATAGAGGGGCATTATAGTATGTTAAAGGGGAAACCCAAAGTTGTGGGCTAGTCCATGCACACCTAGTGTTTGATAAAATGCCTTAGTGTGCAGAATGAGCCTTAATAATAATATGGGATTCCCTGAGTAGGTGTAGAACTGGACATTTCTAGTGGTTATTGAAAGACCGTAGTGAGTAAGTTGAGACGAAATAGTTGTAAATCTCCTAAGTGAGTGCTCTTTGATTTATTTTAAGTTTTGATACATGCTAAGTGGTTAGCAAGAGAATTATTACATGATAGTGTAAAGTTTTCCCAAAATCTCGATATCTAGATATATGTCGAGACCAATGTAGGTGTGAAGTACTTAATGAAAGACTTCGTTATATGGGGTATAATTTAATATCATGTCTTCCTTAAGCTAGTTTGTGATGATGAATCGATATTGATGACCCCCTAAATATTAGGAGCGATCCTTTGGTAATCATGATGGTGAACAGAGGTTTATATTTCCTAAATGATAGATGCGATGCCATAAGGTTTGTGAGGGAGAAAGTATGTAATAATTCTGAAATGGTTAGAGAGACCCCTTGGTAGTTGTGATGATAAGTAGACCTTTGTGAATCCTTGGAGGTTTGAGGTGATGTTCAAATGATTGTGAAATTTAATATATGGCATGGTTTCTGAGTTTCTTGTGAATATGCCTAAATGATGGTAATGATACATGAATGCTTGTGATGCTTGAATTAATGATGATGCTTTACTTCTATGTTATCGGGTCCTGGGGGTATTTATAACCGAAAATAGAGCTGTTGTGTAGATCCCTTATCAGTTTCTCGATTATTCCAACCAAGCCATACTTTTTAGAACTCAGTGAACTATTGAACTCTATATCCTCAGACAAGTGCAAAGCTTAATAAAGCTCAATAATATCAGTTATCTTTCTACTCTCTGTTTTGCTAGTAATCTAGTCTCAGACCTGTACTCAGCCCAGTCCTATTGGAACTCAAGTGATTCAATTCTAATCTCAAAAATGATTCAAATAATCTAATCAAGTTATTTATCATCAGTCAGATACCATGATTCGATATTATTTCTGTCAGATACGGAACCAAGTGATCTCAGCGTATTTCAGCCAAATTATTTGAGAAACATGATCATGTAAACAGATTCAACTTGATTGTGTTCATTCAAAGGATTCAGAGAGAGTCTTTTAGTTGGGAGTAAGAAATAGTACCGAGTGAGAGAAGGGAAGACGATTTCTCCCATAAGAGATAGAGGTCGGAGTTGTTAGTAGCAATCCCTGAACTCCAAAACTGCGCAGCCAGCATAGGATACAAGAGTCCCCGTGAGTAGAGGTGGTCACCATTAGAGAGGTTGACAATTATATTGCCTCAGGTTAACTTACTGTGAGGGTCATCCCATCAGAGAGGCTTGACCAGAGAGTAAGTATTTACCCGTGGCATGGTATTGACGCCCTTCCAACTGGGTTATAGGTTAGACCCCACCTATGGTAGGTTGGGGTATGTTGGTTAAGTGACTACTTCCCACAGTTGCAGTTTTAGTATCAGTCTTTAGAAGTCAATACCGTGTGTACATACATCTATCTCAGTAAGAAACTCAGATAGTTCTATTGATTCATGGACCATCCTATCAAATAGGCTTGGCCTCATATATAGATGCTTACTATCATATTTAAAGATCTCCCATCAGAGAGGCTTGATCTCAGTCTCAGATCATGTTGAATATTCTTATTATCATATTTAAAGATAACCCGTCAGATAAGCTTGGTCTCTTTCTCAGAATTTGTTGAGTATTCTTGTTGTGGGATTTGGATATAATCCTATTTTCTTATCATTGATAAAGCTTTCGAAGTTATCTGTTAGAAAAGTTGAATCTCTAATTCTATCGGTTAAAAGCGGTAAGCTCAGAACTCAGTCTTTGATATAGTATACTCAGATCCTCAGTTATCAGTAGCAGATGAGTCAGTGGTTCAATATCTTTGTGATGGTAGTGATTTTATCTCATAGCAAAGCAATATTCAAGGTCAAGTCTCTAGAGTTGTGATGACTATGAGTATGATTTATGCATTCTTGTATGTGTGCTTGTTTTCGTGCGGTATTCTCATGATCATTAGGTTATACATATTTTGCATGAATGAGCCATTGTATTTACCTGTACCCTATCTACTTACTCGATATATTTTGTACTGACATATTTATGCTACGGTGTCTCATTTGACACAATAGGTTTAGAGGCATAGTACCCAGAGTATCATCGGCAGATCAGTCCTAGTCAGCAGCAGTAGCAGTGAGTCCTCTTCTTTCGAGGATGAGTTTCAGTTTGCTATTATTGCAATCAAAATTTTATTTACTTTCAAATGACGAAGTTAGTTGGGGACCTGTCCCATCAACTCCATAGTTCAGTCAGACTAGAGGCTTTTTCAGACGGATGTACTGTATTCAGTGTTATATTTTGAGTATTTATAAATGTGTTGAACCTTATGGCCAGTATCTGTATTTATTCTAGATATTATGCAGTGTACAGGTACAGATATTAGTAAAGGGTTAGCTTGTGGTCGTTCAGGGTCACAAACACTGTGTGACATCTTGGGATGGGATCTCGGGGCATTACAAGCTTTGTATCAGATCTTTGACGGACCGTTACTTAGACCGTCACTCCAAGACAGAACATCCCAGTTTTTTCACTTGAGTGACGAATGATTTGGTCGACTGTCAGTCCCTCTGACGGACCGTCACAGACCCCGATCGAAATATTCTAGACAAATTTTAAAGGGGCATTCTTGGTTTTTTCCACATCCTCCTCCAGTTCTATAAATACCGGGACAAGGTCCTTCAACTTCATTTTTCTCTCCGTTCCACCCCAAAATTAGGGTTTACAAAATCAAAATACTCTTTATCCTTTCATAAAATTCAAGAGAGATCAAGAAAGATCTAGAGAAATCAAGATCTCCTTTCAAGAGACTTCAAGAAAAAAAATTCCCAGGTATGTAGATGTTGATTCTTGGGTCCCTTTCATCCAAGATACTCTAGTACCTCTTTTTAAACTTAAGGATTTTATGTTTTGTGATATTCTATGATTTTTATGAGTTGAAGTTGATGTTACTTGTGTTGTTGAGTTTTGCAAGATTTATGGTCTTTGACCCTAGTATGTGGAATTTATGTGATTTTGTGATGAGCCCTTTTGGAGCTGGTATATATGTGAGGTTTTCATGACATTAGGGTTTAGAGATAGTTGAATAAGCAGAGTATGCACCCCATAAGTTGGATGAAAGGCTAAGGTGAAGTATAGAGGGGCATTGTAGTATGTTAAATGGGCAACCCAAAGTTGTGCGCTAGTCCAAGAACACCTAGTGTTTGATAAAATGCCTTAGTGAGCGGAATGAGCCGTAATAATAATATGGGATCCCTGATTAGGTGTAGAAACGAAAATGTCTAGTGTTTGTCAAAAGACCGTAGTGAGTAAGTTAAGACAAAATAGCAGTAAATCTCCCAAGTGAGTGCTCTTTGATTTATTTTATGTTTTGAAACATAATTAGTGGTTAGAAAGAGAGTAATGACATGAAAGTGTGACGTTTTTCTGAAGTTTCATGATATCTAGATATATGTCGAGACTGATATAGGTGTGAAGTACTTGATAAAAGACTTCGTTGAATGGGGTATAATTTAATAACATTCCTTCCTTAAGGTAGTTTGTGACGATGAATCGATATTGATGACCCCCTAAATATTGGGAGCGATCCTTTGGTAATCATAATGGTGAATAGAGGTTTATATTTCCTAAAAAATAGATACGATGCCGTAAGGTTTGTGAGGGGGAAAGTATGTTATGATTGTAAAACACTTAGAGTGACCCCTTGGTAGTGTTGATGATGATTAGACGTTTGTGAATCCTTAGAGGTTTGAGGTGATGTTCTAATGATTGTGAAATTGAATGTATGGCATAATTTATCAGTTTCTTGTGAATAGGCCTGAATGATGGTAATGATGCATGAATGCTTGTGATTCTTGAATAAATGATGACACTTTATTTCTATGTTATCGAGTCCTGGGGGTATTTATACCCAAAAATAGAGTTGTTGTCTAGATCCCATGTCAGTTTCTCGATAATTTCAAACGAGCCATGATTTTCAAAATTTAGTGAACTATAGAACTCTGTATCCTCAAACAAGTGCTAAGCTTAATAAAGCTCAGTAATCTTAGTTATCTCTATAATCTCTGTTTCGCTAGTAATCTAGTCTCAAAACTGTACCCAGCCAAGTCCTAATGGAACTCAAGTGATTCAATTCTAATCTCAGAAATGATTTGAATAATCTAATCAAGCTATATACCATCAGTCAGATACCGTGATTAGATATTGTTTCTGTCAGATATGGAACCAAGTAATCTCAGCGTATTTCAGCCAGATCATTTAAGAAACATGATCATGTAAACAGATTCATCTTTATTATGTTCATTCTAAGGATTCAAAGAGAGACTTTCAGTTGGGAGTAAAAACTAGCACCGAGAGAGGGAAGGGATGGCGATTCCTCCTGTTAGAAAGAGAGGCTGGAGTCGTTAGTAGCAATCCTTAAACTTCGAAAATGCATAGCCAACACAGGATACAGGATTCCCCATCAGTAGAGGCTATCACCATCAGAGGTTTGACTATTATATTGCCTCAGGTCGACTTCCTGCAAGGGTCATCCTATCATAGAGGCTTGACCAGAGAGTGAGTCTTTACCTGTGGGATGGTATTGACGCCATTCCAACTGGAGTTACATGTTGGACCCCACCTGTGGTAGGTTGGGGTATATCGGTTAAGTGACTACTTCCCACAGTTGCAATTTCAGTATAAATCTTTAGAAGTCAAGACTGTGTATACAGTTATCTATCTCAGTAAGGAACTCAGATAGTTCCACTGATTCATGGACCATCCCATCAGATAGGCTTGGCCTTATATACAAATACTTACTATCATATTTAAAGATCTCCCATCAGATAGGCTTGATCTCTGTCTCAGATTAGCTTGAATATTCTTATTATCATATTTAAAGATCTCCCGTTAGATAGGCTTGGTCTCCTTCTTAGAATTTGTTTAGTATTCTTATTGTCGGATTCGGAAATAATCCTATTATTTTGTCATTGATAAATCTTCTGAAGTTATCTGTTAGAAAAGTTGAATCTGTAATTCTGTCGGTTGAAAGCAGTAAGCTCAGAACTCAGTCTTTGATATAAGTATACTCAGATCCTCAATTATCAGTAGCAGATGAGTCAATGGTTTGGTATCTCAGTAAAGGTAGTGAGTTTAGCTCACAGTAAAGCAGTATCCAAGGTCAAGTCTCTAGAGTTGTGATGACTATGAGTATGATTTATCCATTCTTATATGTGTGCTTGTTTTCATGTGGTATTCTCATGATCATTTAGGTTATATATATTTTGCAGGAATGAGCCCTTGCATTTAGGCTTACCCTATCTACATACTCGGTACATTTTTTGCTGACGCATTTGCGCTATGGTGTGTCATTTGACACCACAGGTTTAAAGGCACAGGACCCTGAGTATCATCAGTAGATCAGTCCCAGTTAGCAGCAGTAGCAGTGAGTCCTATTCTTTTGAGGATGATTTTTAGTTTTCTATTATTATAATCAAAATTTTATTTACTTTCAGTTGACGGAGTTAGTTGGGGACCTATCCCATCAACTCCACAGTTCAGTCAGATTAGAGACTTTTTCAGACGGATGTATTGTATAGTATTTAGTGTTATATTTTGAGAATTTATAGATGTGTTGAACCTTATGGCCAGTTTCTACATTTGTTCCAGATATTATGTAGTGTACAGGTACAGATATTAGTAAAGGGTTAGCTTATGGTCCTTCGGGGTCACAAGCACCGTGTGACATCTCGAGATGGGATCCCAGGCCGTTACAACACCCATGTGCCATTTGTCTTAACTTCTAGTCAATAGCCCATAATGAGTCTGGAAGCCTTGGGGGACAAAATAAAGGTCCCCAGCCTAGAGTTTATGTTTGGAGCTATTGGAATAGTCAAAATTGGCATACAAGGTCATTTAACGGAAGTTTTTGCTCGATATCCAACTTGAACCAACGAGGATTTCAAAATAGGAAATTGGCTCTAAAAATCAAATGAACTGGACGATAATAAAAATATCAGTTCCAATAAGTCATAAATGACTTGGGAAAGCTATAAGAAATATTTAAACAATGAATATAAATGGAATTACAGAGAATGACTTGGAGGGTTTTTACTGTATCCACTACTTAAAAAAATTTCATCTGTGAAAGTAAAGGGTTATGATATACCTATAGCCTTAAACAAGTGAGGATACTGGGTATGCATCTCACTTTTGATCTCCTAATCAGCCTTTTCTCCTGGGAGATGCCTCCACTAAATATTAACTACTTCAATCTCTCAGGTGTACAACCGCCTGACATCACTAGCCAATATGAGCACCGACTTCTCAAGGAAGGTGAACCATTCTTCGAATTGAATTGAGTCCCATCTAAGCATATAAAAATGGTCAGGATTGTATCACCACAACATAGAAACATAAAATCTTAACAGTTCTAATATATCTGGGGTTGAGCTTGTCTTTTCTCTTGAACCTCATCACACCTTTCATGGGTGATACATAGAGGAACATTCGATCACCAACTACAAGTTTTAAGTCCCAAAGTATAGGATATACATAAGCCTTCTTCCTACTCTAAGCTAAAATTAATCTATCCTAAGTCACCTTGACTCTATTTAACGACTCCTGAAGAAAGTCGGTTCTATAGGGTCTAATCTCAGAAGTCTCAAACTACCAAATTTGAGAATGACATCATCTTTCATATAGAGCCTTAAAAGTTGCCATCTCAATACTCGAATAGAAGATATTATTATAAGCAAAATCCACTAAATCTAATTGCTGCTTCCAATAATCCCAAAAATCTATAACACAGGTGTGAAACATATCCTTGAGAACCTAAATAGTTTTCTCTAACTGTCTGCTAGTTTGATGATAAAAGGCTATACTAAGATTTACCTGAGTGCTAAAATCATCCTTAAATGCTCTCTAATATATAAAAGTAAATATCAAACCTCGATCTGAAATTATAGCAATAGGCACAACATATAAATTAGCTATCTCGCTAGCATAAATATGAGCCAACTGTCGGTACTAAAGGATATATAAATAAGAATAAAGTATATTGACTTAGTCAATCAATCTACAATGACCTAAATACCATCAAAACTAGGGAAGTACGAGGAAAACCACTACTAAAGTCTATGGTAATCCATTTCTATTTTAATTTGGAATGGGCAAACTCTGAATCAAGCAACCAGGTCTAGGATGCTTGGCCTTCACCTACTGACAACGTAGGTACCATAATACAAATTCCACTATATATATCTTCATACCAGTCCACCAGTAATGCTATCATAAATTTTTAAAAATTATTAGCTATACCCAGGTGGATAGAATATCTAGAGCTGTAAGCCTCACATAAAATTGATTAATCTAAGTCATCAACCCTCAAAACATAAATACCTCTATCAAATCTCAAAACACCTTCAGAATCTATGTTTGCCCTGTGGAAATCACCACTCAACACCTAATCATGATTAAAGCAAATTCTAATATCCTCATATAGACAACCTCAAATGTTCTCAAATAGTAAAGACATTGCCTCAACACTTGCAAGAATCCTCTTAGGGTCTAAAACATCAAGTAGCTCCAGCAAGTTGTCTAAGTATGAATGTACCATGCCGAAAACCTCTGAGAAACTGATATATAATCCAAGATACCTATACTCACCGCCTTCTAGCTCAAGGCATTTTCTTCTATGTTCACTTTTCCCGAATGATACAAGATAGAGATATCATAATCCTTAAGAAAATCCATCCATCTATGTTGCCTATAATTAAGCTCTCTATATGTTATAAGGTACTGAAGACTATGATGATCAATGAAGATCACAAAATGCATGCCATAATGATAATATCTCCAAATCTTATGCATGAAAACTACAACCACCAACTCTAAATCATGAGTGGAGTAGTTGTGCTTATGAAAATTAAGCTGCCCCATTACATAAGAAATAACTCGACCCTGCTTTACTAACACATAACCCAAAACAACACCAGACGTATCAAAATATATGATGAATCCATCACCTTAAAAAAGAAGAGCCAAAATATATTCTTAAAAAAAGAATCTCTTGATCTTTCTAAAACTCAACTCACACTCCTTGGACCACCAGAAAGGAACCTTCTTCAGAGTCAATCTGGTTATTGAAGCTGTGATGTGGCATGGAAGTACAGTAGTTCGATGCTTAAAATTGTAAATTTATGCGTGAACTTAGGGTATTTTGTTGGATATGCACTTTGGTGTGAATTGCTGATAAAATAGGTCTACAATAGTACTTGAACAAAAAAAGAAAAAAAAAGATATAAAAAAGTTCAACTTTGATAAGTATATGAGTTAGTCTTTGAGCTGCAACCAATCGATATGACTCATACAATGGATCATATGATTACCAAAACCAAAAGCCAAACTAGGGAGCCAAGCATAAGGAATATACGACTCAAGTACCCAGTCGTAAGCTAGGGTATGAGTCGTATGCAAAATTCATAAGAATAACAAAACCTAAGATACTATTCAAGTGTTGAAGTGTTAAAGGTATACGAGTTGGAAGTCTAAGTACGACTTGTATAGGGATGTTGTAGGCAAACCAGTTTTTAAGACATGGAAAGGAAGAAGTCCCACTTCAATACAGATAAAGAACATGAGTCATACACTCATGTAAGACTCATAAATAAAAGTCGTATGCTGAACAGAGATATGAAGTATTGGGAAAATCAGACAGTGTAACATATAAGACAATACAGGGTACGACTCGTAAACTGAGGATATGAGAGGTAACCAATTCATACTGACTGCCAACTTAACTTTACCTTTCACTTTTTAATAGGATTTAATGTTATTTTGAGATACTATAAATACCATAGGATTTATATTTTATAAGGTTGGGTGTTGTGATATTCTTATATGCATTATTACACATAATTACATACTTTCACAACCGTTCTTGGGATTTTAGGGTTTTATTCAATTAAATACTTTGGTGTTTATTCATCTTATTCTTGTGCAATTAATTTTATGTAGTCTTTGTTGATAATAATAGTTTATTGCACAAATAGGAGTGGCTAATCTCCTTAGGTAGGGTTGTGGGAACCCAGGAGGATTATCTACATTGTGGAAGAATGGGACTCAATTATTCTAAGGCTTTTGCTTGTATGTTAATTCTTCTTTACTATAATAAGCCTCAAGTAGCTGTAGTATCTCGAGATTGTCTATATTTACATCCATATAATAACTAAGAAGCTTGTGATTGGGAAAAGAAGATTAAGATAGTAACTCGATAACAAAGAGCAACTGAGTCCATATCAAGGGGAAATAAGGTGACACCCTAAGATGATAACCAAGTCAAAAGGATGAAATTTATCTTCTAAGAAGTATATAATACCTATCTTGTAGGATTTTCATGCAGAACAACAGAATGATTGGGTTATTCATAAGAAATTTATGTAGATTAAAAGCTAGAGGGAACACAAACCTAGTGTTCATCTTATATTGGTTTCCACTCAAAAGCACTCAAGAATTGGTTACTATTTTCAACTAATGAAAAAAAACCTAATCTACTTTCCTGTATTGCTTGTGGATTACATCAGGACAATAAACTATTTATGTTTTCCCTGTGGGATCGTGTAATACCGCAAAGTTTTCTAACTAATTTTTTCTTAAGAATGTCTAGTATTCTCTTCTAAATTGAATGATGTTTATTACATGAGGAATTTTTAAGATTTTCAAATTTTTTCATGTGGAAAATTCAATAATATTTTCATCAATATAAGATTTGCCCAAATCCGATAACTGGGTAAAAGGTTATAACTATTTCAAGTTCCTGTCGTAAAACATTGCCAAATTGGTCAGTGGCGCACCGTGCCACAAGCTAAAATTGCAATTGTCCTTTTTACAGTATCTCGGTGTTATTTTTCTACTCCACACCAAACTTTCAGGACACAAATAAAGTGGTAATGTGATAGATCCGCATCGCGCCATCCCTCAATTTCCCAGTTGTCAACTTCCAGTGACACGGCGTGATAGCGGTGCATCGCGCTAGGGGTCCAATTTGGGAAAATTTCACTAAAATTAAAAGACGCGTCCAAGGTTAAAATTATCAATTTGTCACCCCTATTTAAACCCAATAACACGTGATTTAGCGATTTTTCTCCCAAAATATACAAATTTCTCTTAATTTTTTCTAAAGAACAAGCTAGGGTTTCAATTGGGGATTCAATTTCAAGAAAGTCTATCCATCAATATTCGCTAAACCAAGAACTAAGGTATGCATTGTGTTGATTTATGGATTCTTTTCATCCATAAAGCTCAAGAACCCTATTTTAAATTATGAATCATGATTATTATGTTATGGGTTGCTCAAGTTATGTGATGGTTGTTGTTTGATTCCCATATTGGGATCCTTATGTGAAATTATGAATACTAAGTTTGCATATAAATTGAAATCCTTGAATTTGGTGGTTTATGATTTTTGAAATTTTATGATTTCACCAATGCCTTAAGTTGTGCATGTAAGTGTTTGATAAAATTCCTCGAAGGATAGAAATTATGCACTATAGCTAAATTGTTATCTAAAATGACTTCCATGTTATTCTTATGTATTGAAATTATTTTTGGATTGCTCATGAGTTATAATTATGAAATTATGCTATGTATACATGCTATTGTGTTCATGTATCAAACTATGATAATCAAATGCCCATGAAATATCTCCAATTATTGTATTATGGATTGTTGATGTTGGTTATGTATTCAAGAATATCATGCCTTGTTAGTTTCCTCCCTTCGAGTCCTGGGGGTACTTTTACCCAAAATATAGTTATGTGCTTAGAGTTAGTGTCATGTTTTCACAATATCTCTAGTCAAGCCATGGTCTATAGAACTCAGTCAGTTTTATGACTCAGGAAAGCTTAGTAATTCAGTAATCTCAATAGTATTCTGTCGGCTAATGGAACTATATGAATTCAGTATAGTCCAGTTCAGTTAATTATGCTCAGTGTCTATTCAGATAGGAGTAGGGATTAGCATTGAGTAAACCCAAGGATGGGAACTCACTTATTATATGAGGGTGTGATTCGTAGAAGTAATATGTGCATTCTAAAACTACGTAGCTAGCGTTGGTTGAGACATCATAGCCTGTTATATGAGGGTAAATGAGGTGGCTTAACCTATTATATGAGTGTTTCCACTGTTCTCACTAGAGTTACCTGTTATATGAGGGTTACTCATAGAAAGTCCTTACCAATGGTGCGGTATTGATAACCTTTTAATTAGGGCTACAGATTGGACCCTAACTCAATCATAATGGCATATTAGGGACATGTCGGTTAGATGACTACTTCACACTGTTTTAGTTACAGAATTTAGGACTGTTAGATATATTTAACTCAGAACAGTATGAAACTCAGCTAGTTCCATTAGATTTAGGACTGTCAGATATAGTCACTAATGTTAGTAGTTATATCAGCCATCAGAAATCAGTTATCAGTCATGATAGTTACTATTTGAACCTTATGGCATATTTGGGTATTTATACCCCATCCTAGATATTATATTTCATTAGATATTATGTTACTGTTTGAACCTTATGTCTTTTTAGTTCATATTTCCATATTAAACAATATATCATGCAGTATATAAACACAGATATCAGTCATAGGTTAGCTTGTGGTCCTTTGGGGTCATGAGCACTGTGTCACATTTTTGGTACTAGATTGGGGGCGTTACAAACTTGGTATTAGAGACTAAGGTTCAATAGTGTCCTAGGAAGTTTGAAAGCCACATCTAGTAGAGTCTTGTGCATGGGGGGTTGCGCGCCACATTGATATACAGGAGGCTCTAAGATGTTTTAGGAATAGTTTCCCATCATCAATATTAATGTCATGCCAGTGAGCATAATATTAAGTCAGTCTCTCAGTCTAATCTGTTTCTACAGAATATGCCTCCTAAAAGAAGAAATAGGAATCAGTTAGCCCCTCAGCCCGAATAACCTTTGGGAGAATATGTTTCTCATTCAGAGTTTAGAGCTACATTCACTACTCTTGCTTAGTCAATTTCCACTAAGAATGAATGCCTAGCTGTCATTCCAGCCAACCCAGTGGCCAATTCAGCTACATCCAGGATGTAGGACTTCACCCAAATAAATCCTCCATCCTTTCTCAGGTGAAAGTCAAATGAGGACCCTTGGGAATTCATCGATCAGGCTTAGAAGGTTACTGAAGTTATGGGGGTATCAGCTGTTGAGAGTGCTGAGCTAGCTGTATATTAGTTACAAGATGTTGCTCACTCTTGGTACAAGCAGTGGAAGTCAGAAATTCGATATGATGCATGGCCTATTGAGTGGGGGAATTTTGTCATCGCATTCTTAGAGAGGTTCTTTCCCCTAGAGATGAGAGAGGCTAAGGTGTTAGAATTAGAATTCATCAACCTCAAGAAGGACATGATGATGGTGAAAGAGTATTCTCTTATGTTTACTCAATTATCCAGGTAAGCCCCTAATGTGGTTGTAGACAGTAGGGCTAAGATGAATAAGTTTATTTCTGGGGTGAATGATAGTATGGTCAACGAGTATAGATATGCAATGTTGAATAGTGACATGACTTTAGCCAGTCTTGCGACTCATGCTCAGTAGATAAAGGAGAAAAAGATTAAGATGAGGGAAAAGCAGAATAAGAGAGCAAGGATAGGTAGTTTCAACTTTGCTCAGCCCAAATCAGAAGGAGAAACCCGTTCTCAGTTTTGTCCTAAGTCATTAGTTCCAGCTCCTTCTTCAGATAGTGCTCCAGCTCCTAAGTTTAGGGATGGTATAAAGATAGGGCGCCAGGCTCTAAGTATCAGGGAAGTATTAGTAGTTCTTGCACCTATCCTCTTTGTCAGACTTATGGAAAGCACTATTAGGGTATTTACAGAGCTGGCAGTGGTATTTGTTTCGGATGTGGCAAGCCAGACCATAGAGTTAGAACTATCCTCAGCTAGGTCCTCAAGGTTAGCAGAACCGTTCCTCAGCTTAGTATGTCGGCCAAATCAGCAGGGCGCCACTTCCATAGCTACTAGTGGAAAGTGCCCAAATTAACTTTATGCTCTCCAGTCCCGGCAAGATCAAGAAAATTCTCTTGATATGGTTACTGGTACATTACAGATCTTTCATGTGCATGCTTACACTTTGCTAGATCCAGGAGCTTCTTTATCTTTTGTTACTCTCTATATTGCACTTGATTTTGAAGTTAGTCCTAAAATTCTAGTAGAGCCCTTTTCAGTCCTACCCAGTAGGTAAAACCATCATAGCCCGATGGATATATAGGAACTGCCCAATTATGATATTTCAGAAAGTCACTTCAGCAGACTTAGTTGAATTAGAGATGATGGATTTTGATGTCATTCTCTATATGGATATGCTTCATTCCTGCTATGACACAATTGACTGCTGATACAGAATAGTCCAGTTCTAGTTTTCAAATGAACCCATCCTAGAATGGAAAGGTAGTGTATCCACTTTTAAACGTCAGCTTATTTCCAACCTTTAGGCATGAAAAATGATATCTAAGGGATGTGTCTATTATATTGTTTGAGTTAAGAACACTAGGTTCGAAACTCCCAGCCATGATTCAGTCCCAGTTGTGAATGAATATTCAAATTCTTTCCCAAAGATATTTCAGAAATTCCTCCCAAAAGGAAAATAGAATTCATTATCGATTTTCTTCCAGATACTCAGCCTATATATATTCCACTATACAAAATGGCACTAGTAGGACTTAGAGAACTAAAAGAACAGTTGAAGGATCTCTTAGATAAGGGATTCATCATACCCAGTGTATCCCCATGGGGTGCACTAGTCTTATTCGTACAAAAGAAAAATAGTTCTCTTAGAATATGCATAGACTACCATTAACTCAATAAAGTCACGGCCAAGAACAAATATCCACTTCTCAGAATTGATGACTTGTATGACCAAATTTAGTGTACCAGTTATTCCTCTATGATAGACCTCAAATAAGGCTACCATCAGCTCAGAGTCAGAGAATGTGACATTCTGAAGATAGCTTTTCATACTCGGTATGGTTACTTCGAATTCCTAGTCATGTCCTTTGGACTTACTAATGCCCCAGCAACTTTTATGGACATGATGAACTGGGTCTTCAAGCAGTACTTGAACATGTTCATTATAGTATTCATAGATGATATTCTTGCCTATTCCCATAGCGAGCGTAATCATGAAGACCATCTCAAAATTGTACTTTAGACTCTCAGAAATCATCAGCTGCTCACCAAATTTAGTAAGTGTGAATTTTGGCCAAGGTTAGTGGGATTCCTTGGCCATATTATTTCCGGTGATAGCATTAAATTAGATCCTTAAAAGACCAAAGTAGTAAGAAACTTGCCTCGTCCTATCTCTCCATCAGATATTAGGAGTTTCTTAGGTTTCGCTGGCTATTCCAAATGGTTTGTTGAAGGATTTTCTTTAATTGCATCTCCTATGTCCAGATTGAGTAAGAAGAAAGTCAAGTTTCAGTGGTCAAATCCTTATGAGATAAGTTTTTAGGAGTTGAAGACTCGACTCATCTTAGCCCTAGTATTAGCTCTTCTAGATTATCTATATTAGTTTGTAGTGTATTGTGATGCAACCAGAATAGGTTTGGGTTGTGTACTTATGTAGTATGGTAAGTTCATAGCCTACTCCTCTAGATAACTTAAACTCCATAAGAAGAATTATCTAACTCTTGATCTTGAGTTAGCAGCCGCAGTCTTTGCCTTGAAAATTTAGAGGCATTACCTATACGATGTTTATGTAGATGTGTTCACAGATCATAAGATCCTTCAGTATATCTTTTCTCTAAAATATTTCAATCTTCATCAAGAAGGTGGTTAAAGATCTTGAAAGATTATGACATGAGTATCCTTTATCATCCGAGCAAGGACAACGTACTGGCCGATGCTCTCAGTAAACTATTTATGCGTAGTATTATTCATGTTGAGGACAGTAAGAAAAAGTTAGCTCAGGAAGTTCATCAGCTTGCCAGACTAGGTGTTAGATTAGTTGATACAAAAGAGGATGATATATGGGTTTAGAGTAGTTTAGAATCATCTCTAGTTTTTAAGGTGAAAGAAAAGTAAGATAGAGATCCCAATCTAGTCAAGCTGAAATAGTCAATCAAGGATAAGAAAATAGAGGTTTTCTCCAAAGGGGGATATGGTGTATTGCATTGTCAGAGTCATCTCTGTGTTCCAGATATAGGTGAATTAAGGCAGAAAATTCTTGTAGAAGTGCGTGGTGTGCACTACTCTATTCATCCAAGGGCCACAAATATGTAATATGACCTGTGGGAGATCTATTGGTGGAGTGGGATAAAGAGAGATATTGCAAATTTTGTGGCTAAGTTCTCTACATGTAATCAGGTTAAGATAGAGCATCAGAAGCCTAGTGGGTCCATACAGGAGTTTAGTATTCCTACTTGGAAGTAGGAAGAAGTAAACATAGATTTCATAATGATTTTTTCTTGTACACGTTGCCATCATGATTTAGTTTTGGTCATTGTATATAGAATGAGCAAATCAGCTTATTTCCTTCCAGGTCATACCCTTATTCAGCTAAGGATTATCCCAAATTCTACATCAAAGAGTTGGTCAGATTACATGGTGTTCCATTGTCCATTGCCACAGATAGAGGTACCTAGTTCACCTCTCATTTTTGGAAAGTGTTGCAAAAGTAAATTGGTACCCAAGTTCATCACAGCACAACCTTTCATCCTCAAACAAATGGTCAAGCAGAAAGGACCATTCAAATCCTAAAAGATATGCTACGATGTATGTAATTGATTTAAAGGGTAGTTGGTATTACCACTTGCCTTTGATTGAACTTGTATACAATAATAGCTATCATTCCAATATTTGGATGGCTCCATTTGAAGCTCTCTATAGTAGGAGGTATATATCTCTAATCGGTTGGTTTGAATTTAGTAAGGCCTCAGTTATAGGGCCTGACTTAGTATTCGATGCTTTAGAGAAAGTCCAGTTGATCAGAGAATGACTTCGAGCTGCTCAGAGCTAATAGAAGTTTTATGCATATGTTCTTAAAAAAGATCTTGAGTTTGAGATTGGTGACTGTTCCTATCTAAAAATCTCTCCCATGAAGGGAGTGAAGAGGTTTGGCAAGAAGGGAAAGTTCAGTCCCTTCAAAATTCTTAGTCTCTTCGGCAAGGTAGCTTATGAGCTCGAATTGCCTTCAGATCTAGCCTCAGTTCATCCAGTCTTCCATGTCTCTTTGGTCAAGAAGTGCATAGGTGACCCAGCAGTTGTACCCTTATTCAGAGCATAGATATTCAGAACAACCTCTCTTATTAAGAGATTCCAATCGAAATTCTAGACTATCAGACTCATAGACTGAGGAACAAAGAATTCCCTCTAGTCAAAGTTTTTTGGCAAAATCAGTCTGTTCCGTCAGCTAACAGAACTCCATGAATTCAGTCTAGTCCAGTTCAGTTAATTATGTTCAGTATCTGTTCAGTTGGGAGTAGGAATTAGCACCGAGTGAACCTAAGGATGGGAACTCACCTGTTATATGAGGGTGTGATTCTTAGAAGTAATCCTTGCATTCCAAAACTACGTAGCCAGCATAGGTTGAGACATAATAGCCTTTTATATGAGAGTAAATGAGGTGGCTTAATCTAATATTTGAGGATTCCCACTATTCTTATTAGAGTTACCTGTTATATGAGGTTACTCATAGATTGTTCTTAATAGTGGTGCAGTATTCACACCCTTCTAATTGGGGTTATATATTGGACCCCAACTCAGCCATAATAGTGTATTAGGGGCATGTTGGTTAGATGACTACTTCCCACAGTTTTAGTTAAAGAATTTAGGACTATTAGATAGAGTCAACTTAGAACAGTATGGAACTCAGCTAGTTCCATCAGATTCAGGACTACTAGATACAATCACTCATGTTACCAGTTATATCAGCCATCAGAACTCAATTATCAGTCATGTTAGTTATCAGTAAATTCATGTTATCACAATCTCAGATATAGTTACTATGTATTCATGCATGTATTCTCACTTTTATATTAGTTAGTTAGCTACTATTTTTCATACATAAGAACCCCATTCATTCATCCTACCTCATATGCATACGAGTATATTCAAAGTACTGACGTATTTGCGCTATAGTATTTTATACCATAGTTGGGGACATGTCTCATCAACTCACTATTTATACAATCATGTTTTAGAGGTTTTTTAGACTATAGTATGTTTAGAAAGTCTGTTTTGGGTATTTATACCCCATCCCAGATGTTATATTTCATCGAATATTATGTTACAGTTTGAACCTTATGACCTTTCAATTTATGTTTCCATATTATATAGTATATCATGCCATATATAGGCACAAATATCATTCATGAGTTAGATTGTGGTCCTTCGGGGTCATGACAATCGTGTAGCATTCTGGGTTCCTGACTTGGGGCGTCACAGATCAACCCATACCTTATTGGATTACTATATTTGTAATCAACCATATTATACTTCTAGTGTAGGTGTAGTTTGGGGCGACAAAAATTTTTGGCACCATTGCCGGGGAAGACAGTTTGAGTAGCAAATTAAATTGGTGAATTTCATGAGTTTTTACTTTTCTATTTTGATTTAACATATGCCAGTGTATGCCAAGCACTAGGAATAGAGGCAATACCTTACTCCCTTTTGATCTACAACCAGAGTGAATCCTTTAAACACCTAGAAGGATATTAGGACAAGTTCATAATGGGGTGAAACATCCCCCATATGTGGACTCAAATATGGAACTCCCACATGCTCAATTAGATCCACAAAATACCGCAGACTAATAGACATAACAACTATTGAGCAAGAATGTAGACTAGATGAAGAGGCTAGAAGTGTTGTAGAGATAGAGAAATCTAAGCGTCATTCATAGAGGAACATCTCTATTTTTTATAGCATAACAACCCTTAGACCCGATGAAGAAGACGATGTTGATTTGGGTTATGCCGACCTTCTAAATCAGGTGCTATTGTTATTCCTCCAGTAGCCCCAAATGTGATGTTTGATATTAATAGTATTATGATCCAACTACTCAATTTTATAGGTGTGTTCTTGGGATCTTCTTAGGACTATGCAAACATAGACCTTTCAAATTTTCTTGGGATCTACACAAATTACAATATCTAGGGATTAACTAGGAAGCATTAAGATTGAGGTTATTCCCATTTGCTTTGAATGGTGAAACATTACTATGGTTAGGGGGACTCCCAAAATGATCTATCACTAATTGTCATGAGTTGAAGACATAGTTTCTACATAGATTCTTCCTCCTGTGCGAATGGTACAGTTGAAGTATAAAATCTATAATTTCAGAGAGCTACCCACAGAGACTATGTATAAGACATAGTTTCAGTTTAAGAAGAAACTGAGCATGGTACAAAATCAAAGAATTAGAGAATCTCACTAGTTTGAGTTCTTCTAAAGACTATTGAATTATAGCTCAAGATCTATGTTCGTTACTACTTTTGGAGGAGCATTTATGCGTCTTCGCTGGGAAGTTGTATAGGAAATGGTAGATGATATCATGGTTACCAACAGAGAATGGCAGACTCGAGATTCAGAATATGGTGGTGGTACATATGCTATTAGAGCAACAAATACATATGGAGCAGCGAATGACATGGTAAAAAAAGAGGTTGCACAACTTCGTACAAAGATTAGGTTGCTAACAAAATAGTTTTCTTTAGTGAATATTGAGAAAGTAAATGTAGTTTCAACTTAGGGGTTTGCATCCAAACCCTTCGAGATCAAATCTGAAAAAGAAACAAATTATCTTGATAGCAGATTGGCATATTTTTGAGCCCAAGGGCAAGGAAATCAAGGTCAAAGCTATTATAATGATAGATATAGAGAAAAGTGAGATGTTATAAGTTGGTCAAAGGGCAAGAAAGTCAAGAGAACTTCTTAAAGGATATCAAAGCTGATATGTCAGGATTGAACTAGAAAGTTGAGTCACACACTAAGGAAATCAAGTAGTTGGAACAACATTTTGGACAGATATCACCCACAATAAATTAGAGAGAACCTAGCACTCTCCCAAGTAATATAATGGTAAATCCCACAAATAATAGTCAATTCCATGCCATTACAACTCAGACTTGTAAGGTTACTATAGACCCACCTGTATGCACAACTAATGAGCATAAGAGTAAGGAAGAGCCAGTTGATGTTGGGAGCAGCATCAAGTTGAATGAAGGAGAAGAAAAGACCGCAATGCCTGTGTTGAAACCCATTCCAATACCACTTCCTCCCTATACACAAAGACTAAGGAAGAAACAAGAAGAAGGTAAGTATTAAAAGTTTTTATATTTGTTAAAATATTTAACTTTCCATATACTACTTGTAGAGGCATTGGAGAAGATACTAGGATATGAAAAATTAATAAAGAATTTGATTACCAAGAAAAGGTTAGTTAGTTATGAGCTAGTAGATAATATTCATCTTTGCAGTGTTGTGGTTACGAAATCTTTCATAGAGAAGAAAGAGGATCTTGGCACTTTAATAATACCATGTACTATTGGGAATTTCAATTTCACTCAAGCATTATATGATTTCTAGGCTAGCATCAACCTCATGCCCTTTGCTGTATTTAAGCAATTGGGGTTAGGAACTCCCAAATCGACCATCATGAGACTAGTAATGGTGGATAAAATAGTAAAGAATCTTGTTAGTATCCTTTATTATGTTTTAGTAAAAGTATCTTTTTTTATATTTCCTACTAATTTTCTTATATTAGAAGGTAAAGTGGACTTTCAAATCCCTAGTATCTTGGGAAGTCCATTTTTGGCTACAGGTAGACACTGATTCTTCTATAAAAGGGATATCTTATGCTGCGATACAAAGATGAACATGTGATATTCAACGTAGGCAAATCTATGAAGCATCCTGATAAATTGATAGTGGTGTCTGTGATTAATGTAAATGATAAAGAGAAAGAGTCATTCCATGATGTCGACTAGTGACTTTGTTAAATGATGGTTTTGATGCAGTTGTTCCTATTGAAGAAAAATTAAGTGTTGAGGCTCTTGTGACTGTGATTATGAATTTCGACTCTAAAGGTATAGAGGAATAAGAGGACTTAGTGGTTGCATTGCATAGTAATGGTTAAAATTATGAACCAAAGAAGCTTGATCTAGAATTAAAGAATAGAACAACTGCACCTGCTCGTGCATTTATTGCGAAATCACTAGTGTTAGAGTTGAAGGCCCTCTTATCTCACTTGCAATATGCATTTTTGGGGCCAACAACACTTTGCCAATTATTACTGTTGCTGATCTAGGCCAATCTAAGGTAAAAGCATTATTATCAGTATTACAGAATTTCAAGAGGGCTATTGGATGGTCTATTGCAGATATTATGGGTATTTTGCCTGGTCTGTGTACTCACAAAATTTAGATTAATCAAAATTGTGTTCCATTTATTGAACATTAATGTCTACTCAATTCTTCAATGAAGGAGGTGGTTAAGAAGGAGATAATCAAGTGGTTGGATATTGGTGTAGTGTTACCCATTACTGATAGAAAGTGGGTTAGTCAAGTTCAACGCGTACCTAAGAAGGGCAAAATAACTATGGTGCCTAACGAGAAGAATGAGCTAATACCTATGAGGCCAGTCACTGGATAGAGTGTGTGTAGGGATTATATGAAGTTGAGTGCATGGACTCAAAAGGACTATTTTCCTATGCCATTCATGGAATAAATGCTGGATCGGTTAATAGGAAGAGGATGATATTGTTTTCTTGATGGATACTCAGGATATTATTAGATCACTATTGCACCTGAGGACCAAAAGAAGACTGCCTTTACATGTCCTTGTGGGACCATTGCATTCAAACAAATAGCGTTTGGTCTATGTAATGCTCTAGCCATATTTTAGAGATGTATGATGTCTATTTTCTATAATATGGTCAAAGACACCATTAAAGTTTTTATGGATAATTTTTCAATTGTTGGTGATTCTTTTGATGACTACTTTATTAACATGGCAAAGGCCATATTAATGTATGAAGAATGCAATTTGGTGCTTAATTGGGAAAAGTTCCTTTTCATGGTCAAAGAAGGAATTATGATGGGGCATAAAATTTTGAAGAGAGGCATAATGGTTGACCTTAGGAATATTGAGGTGATTGAAAAATTATGTTATTCAATTTCTGTATAGGGAATTCAGAGTTTTCTAGGGCATGTATGTTTTTATTTATGATTTATCAAGGACTTCTCGAAGATTTCTAATCCACTTTGCAAACTTTTTGAGGAGGTTAAATTTTATTTTGATGAAGCAAGTAATAAGGCTTTTGAAAGAGTAAAAGAGAAGTTGGTGTCTTCTCCAATCATTGTCTCTTTTAATTGGTCCTCACCTTTTGAGATTATTTGTGTTGTAAGTAATTTGTCCTTATAATCTATACTAGGCCAAAGAAAATAAAAGATCCTTCATCCCATCTACTATGCTAGTAAGGAACTAAATCTAACTTAAAAAAACTATACCGTGATGAAGCAAGAGTTATTGACAAAGTTTTTTCCCTTTAAAGTTTAAATCTTACTTGATTGGGATAAAGGTGATTGTGCACATAGGCCATGTGACATTGTGGCACTTATACGTTGTGTATAAGAAAGATGCAAAGCTGAGGCTTATACGTTGGGTGTTGTTGTTGCAATAATTTGATTTTGAGGTGAAGAACAGGAAAGGCAAAGAAAATCAAGTTGCGGATCATTTATCTATAATAGAGGAGGAGGCTATGTAGAAGGTTGCTAAGGGTTTAGAGATTAACAAAAGTTTTTTAGACGAGCAGATATTGGCAGCTTCCCAAGATTTGATTCCATGGTTTTCAGATTATGCAAATTACTTTGCAAGTGATCTAGTCCCAGAAGATCTCTCATATCAACATAGGAGGAAATTCATGCATGAGGTAAGAAAATTTTTCTAGGATGAACCTTACTTGCTTAAGATTTTTCCAGATGGAAACATTCGCAGATGCATACCTTAAGTGGACATTATGAGCATACTTAAAGCTTGTCATTCATCACCAGTTGGGGTCATCATGGAGGAACCTGCATTACTCCAAAAATCCTGCAATGCGGCTACTATTGGTTGACTATATATAAGGACGCTTATGACTATGCTACTTCCTATGATAAATGTCAACAACAAGGTACTATTTCGAGAAGACATGAATTACCTATGACCCCTATTTTAGAATTGGAAGTTTTTTATGTATGAGGCATAATTTCATGGGACCTTTTATAAGTTCATGTGGTATGAAGTACATACTGGTAGTTTTTGATTATGTTTTGAAGTGGGTGGAGGTAATTTCCCTTCCTAACAATGAAGTAAGGAGTGTCACCACGTTTTTGTGAAAGAGCATTTTTCTATATTTGGGATCCCACGTTCTATGATTAGTGATGGAGGGTCATATTCTTGCAATCATCTATTCAAGAATCAACTTTCAAAATATGGAGTGAATCATAAGGTGGCAACACTTTATCATCTGCAGACTAGTGGACAAGTTGAAGTGTCTACTAGAGAAATCAAGTCCATATTGCCGAAGATTGTGCATGCCAATAGGACTGATTGGGCAATAAAGTTAGATGATGCATTATAGGTCTACTGTACAACTTACAAAACCCCCATAGGTTATTCACCCTATCAGCTTATGTATGGAAAGGCTTGTTATTTACTAATTGAGCTTGAGCATAAGGCACTATAGGTGTTGAAGAATATGAATTTAGAGTGGAAGGATGCGGCTAAATCTAAGATGAATGGCATAAATAAGTTGGATGAATTCCAGCTCCAGGCATATAAAATCTCAACACATTACAAGGAAAAAATGAAGTTATATCATGAATGGAAGATTGAGAAAATAGTATTTGAAAAGGGTGATCAAGTGCTACTATACAATTCTAGGCTTCATTTATTTCCAGGTAAGCTTAAGTCAAGATGGCATGGTCCATTCACTTTAACAATGGTTTATCCCTATGGTAGTTTAGAAATAAAGAAGGATGGGTCAAGCCCATTTAATGTAAACAGACAATGAGTAAAGCACTATATGGGAAACATAGAAGAGGTCAATGAATTAGCTGACATTGAAGTTGATGAAGTTTCAGTAATCGAGGAAGCTATGTCATGCTGCGACGTTAAATCAAGCGCTTTATTGGAGGTAACCCATGTTTTTGTACTTATTTCATTTATAGGGTAAAGTGTTTGTTCAATGTGCAGGTCTAAAGAATGTAGAAAAGTCTAGATAAGTTAAAAAGGTATCATATGGACTCTTTCTGAGTAGTATCTATATGGTACGAGTCATGAGTAGGAGACATAGTGGCATGGGAGAGCAATTAGAATCATGCATAAATTTTTGGAATGCATATGATTCCCAGTACGAGTCGCATCCTTAGGGTACAGTTGTAACTGAGAATTGTATCTAGTCCAAAACTCAGGTAAGATCCAGGGCTATACGAGTCAAAAAATAACCTGTAAGCTTGGGTACGATTTGTATACACCACTCGAACCCAAGTCTACTAGGTCAAATTTTGAGTTGACCTAGCCCAGACCTACGATTAAAAAAAAGGGGGCACCCGATCGGGCACCCGATTGAATGAATCCAACCCATTTCATTTTTCACTCAATAAGTTTGAACTCTAATCCACATAAACACAGTGCTTTCAACAAGATTCAAGTACCAAAAACTTCAAATTCTTAAATTTTTGGGGATTAAACCAGTATTTGAAGAGAATAGGATTCGAAAGATTGAACTCACATTCTTCACTTGCCAAGTAAGTTTCTCAATTTATTTTTGCTACTCTAGAAGTTGAAATGGGTAGCACTTGATCTTTTAAACTTGGTTTGAGTAAAATTTCATCATTTTATGGATTGTTGATACATTTTTTATGCTATTTGAGTTGAAAATAGAGAATGGGGGTAAAACTAGGGTTTAAAATAGTTTTTGGATATGATTTTATGTTTAAATTATTTGAAATAGCTGAATATTGTAGTGGGTACTTTGGTAATTTATTCAGAGTCAAACTTTGAAGTTAGACTTCTATGTTGCAATGGATACGAGGCATCATATGACTCGTACCCACCGGTACGAGAGTCGTAATGAGGCTACCCACTGACAATATGGTAATCGAACAAATTCAAAGTTTTGGATGGGATATAAATCTACCATGCAAGTTGTATCCTAACCTTAAGACTCATACACATTAATCGTACCCACCTGTGTAAATAACTCATTTGGAACAAATGTTTTGACCAGCTTACGACTGTTGCTAATGAGTCATACCCAGTTTTTATTATTGGTAAGGAGGAGTCGTAAGCTGGCCAGTGAACAAAGGTCATGCACTATCTAGGATATTTTATTCAGGCATACGATTCGTACCAGTGGGTACGACCAGTACAAACCACTCGGACCTTATTGAAACCAAGCACATTGAACTTTAATTTCTTTTCTTTTCTTTTCTTTTATTTACTCACTTACTAATATTAGTGTACTTACAGGAAAATGCCTCCAAAAAATGCTTCATCTTCAAAAATAGTTGTTAAAAATGTGAACAATCAAGCACCAGTTGAGAGTGAGGAAAGCAGTATTTCTAGGTTTGATTCCATTTGTGAAAGCAGCAGAGAATAGTAAGATGGAGCTACATCCAAGAAACTTTCAAACAAAGAAAAGGCATCTTCTAAGTTGAAGGAAAGAAATCAGTGCCGCAAGAGTTTGAAACACCACCACCAAATGGACTAAGAAGAAAGAATGCAACAATATCTCCTCTACACACATCGCACCCTGTGTAAGATGATGGTGAGGATAATGATGATTAAGCTGAGTCTAGTTCAACAAAAGAGAGTTCAGATATAACTCAGATACTTGAGGTAGATGCTGCCCTAATAGAAAGATAGGACCCCTCACTCAGATTGACTACTTCTCCGGTGCCCATCATTGAAAAATGGAGGTACCCCGACATACAAGAGATGTTTAACTCAGGGATATGTCATCTTTGGGGTTGTAAAATAAACAGAGTGTTGTATCTGGATAGAAGAATGACCACCACGGGGATGGATGAGTTACCTGAGTTTGAAGATCGCTTCAGGAACTATCATTGTGACTGTTTGATGAGAGCACCGGGTAGATATAGCGAGGTGCTTGTTCATGAGTTTTATGCTACATACAAAGGAGAACTTCAGTGGAATATCCATAAGGTATGTTTTGAAAGGGATGTGACCCTATTACCTCCCTTATGATTCTAGGAGTTAGAGTAGATATCTCGTCCTGCACCATAAAGAGATTTCTATATAGGCCGAAATATTATGCCTCGAGAAATAGAAGAGAGATGGATTACAAAATATCCTAGATGAGAAAGATCACAGATATAACATTAGGTACGGATGATAAACTGGTGATATTTAGGTAGATGGAAAAGTGGATAGCTTCGAATGCAATGCATGTTACTTGGGTAGAAGGTGGTTTTGGAGATTCACAGCAAATCAAGAAGGGTACTCTCAACTCTAAGGATACATCTTGGTGGACACTAGCCTGACAAAGGTTCTGTCCGACTACTAGATTTGATGTCTTGAGTCCGATCTAGGGATCTATGATAGCTGATTTTACGGCCAGCAATGTGTTCTATATTGATGAGTTCATAGACTGAGAGATGAAAGACAGGGTTATTGTAGGTCAGAAGGCACTATTATCCTACCCCTATATGATTACTCAGATCTTCTTGGTAGCGAAAATTTTAGTGATACCCGAGATTAATAAGATAATTGAGGACTAAAAGACGTTTTATATAGGGTTGATTCATGATGCGGCGAACCATATGGCCTGACCTATGAGGCAAATTGCAGATTTTAAGGTGAGATTGTTCCCACAAAATGACCTAACCGATACACCTGCTATAGTTGAGAGTACGGAGGAAGGTTCAAAGACTGAGGTTGTGCTCACACATGAATCGGGTACTTCCATTTCCCCACCGCTAGTCTATTCCATGCCACCTAGGCCATGGAGTATGATTCTAAGTGTGATGTTGATTTCTCAGGCTGCATGGACAGAAGTTGTGACCCAATTGGCTGCTCTCACTATGAAGATAGGTCACGTGGATGGCTGAGTAAGAAGTTGGACAGACAGGCATTTTGAGGCATAGGATAGTTGAGTCCAACGGTGCCTAGATGCATTTGAGTCGAGGATTACTCGATAGTTAGGTACTGGGTAGGTGCCCAATGCTGATGATGTCCAAGCAGAGATTGTAAAGATAAAAAAGTTGGTCACTGAGCTATATAAGAGGCTGATTATTGCATAGCCAGTTGTTGAAACTGTGACTCTCTAAGTCGAGTTTCCTAATATTTGGATAGATCCAATAGGTGTATAGGGTTTAGAAGACCAAACAAGAAAAAAATGTAAGAGAAAGGAGGCACGAGATACTAAGAAGTTCAACAATAAAGACTCGAGATCATCTAGGATTCGACTGGTTAAGAGACGCGAGTAAAATATATGTCCCCGGGAGCTGGTGGATCGAGAGATCATAGGGATAATACTGAGGGGGTTGAGGCTATACCCCTATCCCTTGTTGATGTATTCCTTATTGATGGGATAGTTGCTAATGAAAGTGGGACCTGACCAGAGGGACCATGTTCAGATGTTTATACCTGCGTCTTCAGCGCTTAAGTACGAATTATCCTTACTTTATTTTATTATTGTAACACTGGGGACAGTGTAACATTTTTAAGTTGGGGTGGAGGGTTAAAAAAAAACTTTAGGGAGTAGTTTGAAAATTTTTAAATGTAGCTAAGACTAGAAGTCTATTATGACTTGCAGGTTTGATACGAGCAGCTGAGATAGGGAGTAGATCAGCGAGCCTATGGCAGAGGATTTTTTATTTTTGATAATGATTTTGATGTATTTTTAAAGAATTTCAAGTTGTATTGAATGGAAAAAATTATGATTCTATTTTGATTTTTTTGTGTGATTGATAAAATACTGCTGATTTGTGTTAAGTTTCGAAATGCTATTGTGAAAGTGATGCCCCTTTAAAAAATTTTGTTCAATGAATTGCATAATTTATATTTTTGTATGTAACTATTGAGTATCTGATAATGACATTAGGATAAGGATAGTACAGTTTGGGACTAAACAATTGCATAGTTGGATAAATAGTACCTAGGAGTAGCCCTGTGCAAGTATGTGTGTAAAGTTTACTGAGTTCCCGATTGTAATGGAATCTAGAAATTTTTAGGTTTATTTTACGAAGGTATAGGATGGTTAGGTAGGAGATGATCATAGGCCCTTTTTTACATGAGTCTATTTAAGCCTAAAGTGCCCTAACTAAAGGAATAAATACCCTTGATCCGAATATTTGAGACTTTATAGACCAAAATTTTCTTGTTACAGTTATCACCTTCTTGTTTAACTTTCGAGAAACCTCTTTTGGACCTTGTTCTCTTGTGGACACTGTGTGCCTTAAATCAGGCAAATCACCTAAGTTAAAGGTGTCTATAATAGGGGTGCGTAAGAGAAAAATAAATGTAAAGATAATGGGTAGAAGAAAAATAGCTGGAACATGGGAAGGTGTGATAAAAAAAGAAAAGAAAGAAATGTACAAAGTACATAGAAAAAAAAGAATAAGAAAAATAAGTGCTAGAAAGCAACAACTGACCAAAGCAGAGTATGCTTGGAAGAAAAGGGAGTCATAATGGAGAAAATAAAAGAAGTCAAAAGTAGTGGACCTCGAGAAAAATGTAGTGTCCAGGAATCTTAGTAAATTTAAATTTCCATACGTATCATACCAGCCCCAAGCTTATGTTACAAGCCAAATAAAGACCTATAGTGATCCTACTGTGACTATCTAACAACTTGCAAAAATAGCATAAGGGAAAGCCTATGGTATTCTGTGCACACCAGTGGTACTTCTTTGTGAGTGAAAGACTCGTTTGTTATGTTTGTGTATAGAGTAGTCTATACATGAAGAGTGGATGGTATTTCTTTGACTGTGAGTGCACTTGGGTTATATTGCTAGGGTGCTAGATTGTTTTATGACTGTACAACATGTTTATGCCCAAGTGTCTATTGTAAATGTAATGTCATCATCAGATTCCTTCGTATTTTCTACATGTGCTAAATTTCTATACGCAAGTTTGAGTTGAAAAGTTGAAAAAATTAAGAGGGGAACAACAAATTGAAATTTAATTCAAAATCACTGCCATAGCTTTGCTTGAGATCTTCCTGATTAAGTATTGACACTAGGCCAGCAAATTATTAATATGGTTTTGTTTGGCTAAGGACATGCAAAAGTTTAAGTTGAGGGTGTTGATGTGGCATGGAAACACGACACTTTCGATGCTTAAAACTGCAAATTTATACGTGCACTTAGGGTACTTTTTGGATATGATGCACTTTGGTGTGAAATGCACATAAAACAGGTCTACAATAGTACTATAACAAAAAGAAAAGAAAAATATCTGATGAAAAACTTTGATAAGTTTACCAGTCAGTCTCTAAGTCGTAACTAATTGATACAACTCATATACTGAATCGTATGAGTAACATAACCAAAACCCAAACTGAAGAGCCAAGCATGAGAAAGATACGACTCAAGTACCCCAGTCGTAAGCCAAGGTATGAGTCATATGCAGAAGTCGTGAGCATAACAAAACCTGAGCTACTATCCAAGAATTGAAGTGTCTAAGCTCTATGAGTCAGAAGTCTGAGTACAGCTTCTATAGGGATATTATAGAGAAACCAGTGTTCAAGACTTGGAAAGAAAGAAGCCTAGGTGAATACCAAATGAAGTATATGAGTTGTACACTCAGGTATGAATTGTAAGTAAAAGTCGTATACTAAATAGAAAGTTGAAGCCTTGGGAAGATCAGACACTAGAACGGATATGACAAGGAAAGTTACGGCTTGTAAGTTGAGGATACGAGCGAAGACCGAGTCATACCGACTGTGACTTAACTTTACCTTTCCTATTTTTTATAGGATTTTTATGTTATTTTGAGATACTATAAATAACCTAGGGTTTATATTTTATGAGGTTACTCATTTTGACGTTCTTATATGCGCTATTACACATTATTACATACTTTCACAATTGTTCTTGAGATTTTAAGGTTTTATTCAATTAAAGACTTTGGGGTTTTTTCATCTTATTCTTATCAATTGATTTTATGTGTTCTTCATTTATAATCATGGTTTCTTGCACAAACATGAGTGGTTAATATCCTTGTATAGGGTTGTGAAAACCCTGGCGCATTAGCTACACAGAGGAAGTGTGTGACTCAATTGTTCTAGGATTTCTGTATGTATCTTAATTCTTCTTAACAATAATTAGCCTCAAGTAGCTATAGTATCTTGAGATTACCTATATTTGCATCCATTCTATAGCAAAGAAGCTTGCAATTGGCAAAATAAGATTAAGACATTGACTCAATAACCAAGAGTATTGGAGGCCTTATCAAGGGGCAACAAGGCAACAGCCTAAGATGATAACCAAGTCAAAAAGGTGAAATTTATTTTCTAAGAAGTAGATAATACCTATCTTGTAGGCTTTGCATGTAGAACAATACAATGATTGGGTTGATCACAAGAAATTTATGCAGATAAGAAGCCAGGGGGAACACAAACCTATTGGTCGTATAATATTGATTTCAACTCAAAAGCACTCAAGAGTTTATTACTCTTTCTGACTGATAATAAAAAAACCCCATTTACTTTCTTGTACGGCTCGTGGATTATATCAAGGAAAGAAACTGTTCATGTTATCCTTGTGGGATCAAACCTAACATTTTTGGGATACTATATTTGCAATCGGCCACATTATACTTCTAGTAGAGGTGTAGTTTTGGGAGAAATCATGCTGCAACGACAACAAAACTCTTAGTGAACCGTCTATAGTAATTGACCTAACTAATGAAACCTTGAACCTCAAATAGAGACGTAGGTCTATCCCAATCATGAATAACTTCAATATTCATCGGGTCTATCATAATCCCATCCTTAGAAACCTCATTCCCAAGAAATGTCAGCGACTCAAGCCAAAACTCATACTTAGAGAATTTGACAAAAACCATATGATCTGTCGAAGTCTTGAGCACATTCCTCAAATACTACATATATTGCTCTCTGCTCATAAAATACACAAGGATGTCATTGATGAACATAGTAAAAAAAGAATTCAAATATGTCCTGAACACACAATTCATCAAATCCATAAACGTTGGTGGGGCGTTAGTCTACCTAAAATACATCATTAGTAACTCATAATGACCATAAAGGGTCCTAAATGTTTTCTTTGGTATATCTTCAATATGAATCCTTAATTGATGGTAACCGAACCTCAAATCAATCTTAGAGAACAATGATGTCCTTGGAGCTGGTCAAACAAATCATCATTATGAGGCATAGGATTTCGGTTCTTCACCGTCAGCTTATTAAGCCGTCTATAATAAATAGATATACGCATGGAACCATCCTTATTCTTAACAAATAATAGAGAAGCTCCCCAATGAGGCACACTTAATCTAGTGAAACCCTTACTAAGAAGATCCTAAACCAAAGAATTTTAACTTCTTAAGATCTATAGGATCCATACAGTAAGGTGCCATAGAAATATGTCGAGTGCTCGACTCAAGATTAAAAAAACTCAATATTATGCTCAGGAGGAAGACCGGTAGATCATTAAGGAAAAGATTAAAAAACTCACAAACTATAGAAATAGAGTCAAGCGATGGACTCTCTGCACTAACATCATGAATATAAGTGAGATAAGACTCGAAACCCCTAAAAATAAGTCTCTTAGCATGACAGCTAACTACTTCTTGCCTCATGAATAGGGATATGTTGGGCATGGACAAGGTAATGGTCTTAGAAAAATAATCTAGGACTACATGATATTGGGTTGACTAATCCATAACAAGAATCACTTCAAAATATACCATGTCTAATATAATAAGATCAACATGAGCATAAAACTTTAGAACAGTCTCAATACATGATGTGGAAACCTGTTCCAGTACTAAAGTATCACCTGTGAGAGTAGATACACATAATGAAAGGATAATAAATCCCAAGATAACTCAAACCATAGAGTATAATAAGTAGATATATAAGAATAAGTGGATCCCAGATCAAATAAACCAATGGCCGACCGATGGCACTCAAAAATTGTACCTACGATAACAATATCTATAGACTTAACCTCAGGTCTAGTAGGTACAACATACATTGCTCTCTGCCTAGCTGGGATCTTGATTGATCTCATATCCAACCTGCTTGAGAGCCTCCGCAAGTACCCTAGGGACCACCTCTCCGACCATACTACCTCTAGCTATGGGTAAAACTACCAAAATTAGTAGAACACACTAAATATAAGAAACCATCCCTCTATGACTAGGGTACTCTCTCAAGAAATAACAAAAATTTCCACTACTATACATTCCCCATGCAAAGTACTAAAACTAGAAGATCCGACTTACTCAGAATAACCACCATGTATAGAATAACAAGAAGGTAAATAGCTCAAAGACTGACTACTACCCTGGTCAGAACAATCACTAAAACTAGACTGTCCTCTATTGGTAATCTAAAGTGCATCCTGAATAGGCCTACTAGACTAAATTTGATATTGATACGATTGATATAGAGGGTACCTACCCCGAGAACCACTATCTTTGAACTATGAGCTACTATGACTCTAATTCAAACTACCCTGATTATGCGACCTATTATTACTTCCCATTGGACCTCATGATGTATCTCCTCCATAACCTGATCATGATAAAAGAAAAACCTTTGCAAAAGAACTAACAACAACAACCAAACTCTATGTATACATTAAAAAAGTAAATCTCAATCCCCAAACAAAGCAATAAAATCTCTCATACTCAGTAGTTAAATATAAGTAGCATGTCTTGTAACCTCATAAAATCGAGCCTCATACTCCACTACAGTTATGGAGCCCTACTTCAACCTTATGAATTGATCCCTCAAATGATCCCTAATTCTGCAAGGCATATATTTCTCCAAAAAGATCTCAAAGAACTGAGTTCTTGTTAATGAGGAAGATTCAGCTGGACTAGAATCAAGATGACCTTTACGACAATATTAAGCCACCAAGTATAATTGAAAAGTAGTGTAATCCACACCATGATTCTTAACTAAGCCCAAATTACAGAGCCTATCCTTACAAGAAAACAAGAACTTATCCACATCCTCACTTTGTGCACTAAAAAACCTTGAAAGAATCTTCCGAACTTCTTTTGCTCCATAATAGACATAGTAGGCGAGTCAACTACTGACTGGTCAACTACCTATGCAGGAGGGACTTTAACTCTAGGAATCACAGTTATTGGTTGTTCTTTTGCATCAATACTAGTCTGATTAATAGATTGTGGACCATTAGAATGTGCACCATAGACCATCCTAAATGTTGATCCAAAGAATCCCTGAGCATTAAAGAAGAAATAAACCTCAATAGGGCCTAGGCTAGTCCATGGTCCACCGCTAGCTGGGGTGGAAGAATCTCTGTTATGTAGTAGGGATAGGGCCTGGTGATGCCCCTTTATCTTGACCCCTAGTGAGGGACATATCCTTAGGCTTTCCATTACCTACAGGTCATCCCCAAATAGTGATAGGATCCCTAAGCTTGGTCTTAGGACCCTCATCACGTGTACCAGTAATATGTTTTCTATCCATTAGTTAAAGAGTGAAACCAAAGGAATGCATTCAAACCAACTCATACTCTTTGCATGAAATAAGTGAAATAAGTGAAAAACTCCTAAGAATGTCTTACAGCCTCCAAAAGATTAGAAATAGATGTCATTATTCTAATCTATGGGACGCTACAAGATATTTGATCTTGTACCAATAATATTGATGAAGCCTAGGCTCTGATACCAATTCTTCCTAAAACATGAGTAACTACAATAATTACACCTAAATCATAATTTAAAGATAGCCTAAATAGTCTAACTAACCCAAATATTATCAATCATATGTCCAACACCTAAATTGTGTCCCCTATCTTGCATGTTATCATAATCATACTATGAAATAACTCAATTTATTTAAAGGGTTGAACACCTAAGAAAAGCACAAAGTATTCGTTAAACCACAAATAATCGTTTTTGATTAGCTTTCGCAAGGTTCCACACTGTTAAAATCAGAATCTACCCAATAAAATAAGAATAATGATATCCATACTGCACTATTGTGCTTCGAGTACAAAACTACATAAAAATCCCATATGGGCTCATTTACGAATTCACACTTTCAAAACCATGACAGCATTTCTCTATTCTAAAGGAACATTTACCTTAAAAATGGGTGGATTTCAAGGTCTAGATTTACAATCAAGCCACCATGATTCTAGGGTTTTTTAATAAAATAAAGAATTTTATTTAGAAATCAATGGAAGTTTACTACAAATTTGAAGAATATATACATGAATTAACTTTACCCAAGCTCCAAAATAACCTAAAATTGTTTCTCTCAAGATTTCCCACTTTTTACGGTTCATAATTCTAGAGAATGGATGAAAAATAGTGAAAATCAGGCTAAGTGGAGTATTTACTCCCTTTATTTGTCCACAAGTTTCTCTTAAGCAAACACTAGGCCACTTAAGTGGTCACCACTTAAGCGACCTAGTGTCACTTTAGCGATATTTGGTGTCATCCGACATACCGTTCAAGGGACCTTTGGCCACTTAGGTGACCATCCCTTAACAGCCAAAGGTATTATTTAAGCAATACCTATTGGAAAATGCCAGGACACTTATGAGACTAACAGTCTACCTTTGCAACATTAACTTTAAAGACCATGGGCACTTAAGAGAAGTACCAACGCTGACCTAGACTTAGAATTTTCCAAATCTTTGCCAACCCCTCAAGATTCATCTTGAATTTTATTTATGCAAATGAAATATAATACCCTATAAATTTGATGCTTCAGACTCAAGGGAAAATTCAAAATTTCCATCTGAGAACATCCCAACAAAAGGTGAGTCCCACACCCATGTGTTGCTTTTCTTAACTTTTGATCAGTAGCCCAAAATGAGTTTGAAGGCCTTAGGACCTAAACCAAGGGTCCACCTATACTAAAATCGATGTTCTAGAGATATTGGAACTATCAGAATTTTCATAGTAGAATTTTTTGGTGAAGATTTTTTCGATAGCCAATTTGAACCAATAAGGACCTCAAAATAGGAAATTGGATCTAACAATCAAATGAACTACCTGATATCTAAAATGTTAGTTCCAACAAGTCAAAAATTACTTGGGGAAGCTGTAGGAAAGTTCTAAATGGAAAATATGAGCAAAAAAATAGAAAATGACTTTGAGGGTCATTACAATGTTCTCGATCACCCTGACCATTTAGCTGATTTCCCCATCCACTCTGTAAATGACCCTTGTCATTATCTCCCTACCTATAAGCAATAAAAAGAAGGCTTGAATCTTCTATTATGATTAGCCCTTGACTACCTAAAAGGACACTCTCTCAAGATAACCATCTATACCATAAAGATTAAAACCCAGATAATTAAGAAATTTTCTTATTTAGGCCTACAGTAGAAGTTGACAATGCAGACTAAATGGGTGGGTTATGTAAGCTTACTGACTATGGCCCCTAGAGTAAGATCCACTGAAACCTACATTGTTAGACTTTTTGGCCAATACCTTAGCCTAACCCACTAGATTGACACACTTAAACTTCTTTAAATAGTTAACTACATCATTAAAACTCTTACCTACAAAATTCATATAATCAAGACATATCGGAAGATCTATTTTCAAGCCTTTAATGAACAATATGATCTTTTCTTCCTCAAAAGTCAATAATTGGGAAGCACAGAAAGATAGAGCGTGGAACTTAGATTCGTAGGCTGCTACTGACATTTCATTTTGTTCCAAACTCAAAAACTTGTCCTTGTTAAAGTCACGAAGAGTCTAAGGCATGTATTTCTGTAAATACAACATATGAAATTAAGCCAAAGTTAACAAAGGTAATGCCTTTGATTGATATTCTACATAATCCCTCCGTAATAGTTTTGTATCCTTTTTGCAATAGAAAATCTCAAACTCAAACTTATGATGCTGCGTATAATGCTAAACTTATGTAACCGCTTATTGTAGTTAAGGATGAACTCCAAAACATCATCAAATGAAACATCATGGAATGATATAGGTTTTGTTTATTTAAAATTCATTATAAAATCATGTTCAATTTCATTGATAATAGGACCCATAATCGAACGAGTGTATACATAAGTCCTTAATGCCTCATCCATTCTAGAAGCCATAGTAGTAGTAGGATAAGCACTTGGAACCTAAACAATCAACATAGTGGGAGTGGATCTAGTGCCAAAAACCCACTTAGAAAAGATAACACTTACTTCAAAAAACATAGAAGGCAAGGATGCACCTCTAACCAGTGTAGCCTTTACATGATCTATTCCCTCCTAATTTATTTCCTCTATCTCCTTAAGGCAATCTTATAGTGGGGAAGGTGGTGCTAACCTTTGTTGACCCTAGGTAGTAGCTTCTCAAGAAATACCCTTGGTGTGTGGTACCCTTTTTCTTCCTCTTGCCCTACCCCATAATATCTTCTTACACCCACAGCTGGTTCTATAGTTGGATCGGTTGGTGCAGGGGCTACTTCTTAAGTTCCATTAAATCTAGTGTTCACCATTTGTGGATAAAATAATGAAAAGAATCAAAATCCAATTTAGATCACTATATACCAATTTGGATCAAGTTATGTCACAAAATAAACAAAAATAATGGTTTTTCTAAAGTTTTATAGCCTTCTAAACAAAAGGACATACGTCTTCATACCATTATGTGAGACTCTAATGAACCCATTTTGGTACAACAAGATCAACTAATATAGGGCTCTATAACAACTTTTTAATGACCCAACCTCTTATAGTGGCACCTACAAAACCTCAATGGGAGATCCAGCCAACCCTAAAGCATTAACCAACACATAACTAAAAATTAGGAAACTAATAAATTCTATTAGTCATAGAAATAATATTTGAATTGAATAACAAAAAATAAATAAAATAATATGTAGAACATTGTACTTAATGAAAATCCTTCTTAGAATTCAAAAGTATTCTGTACCAAAACATAAAGAATATCAAAGAAGGGGGATGCAACCAATAATAATAAACTATTTTATAGTCCTATAATAAAGGACTTGAAGAATAAACTGAGGAATCCATGGTATCGCATAGAATACAACTCACTCGTAGATTCAAATCACCAACAGAAGATCACAACTATGGTTTCAAAAGAGCCACTAGGATATGCGCTACACTTAATAAAAGTAAGAGAAAGTATAATAACAACACACAAGAAAATAATAGTGTAGTGATAGGGTTATTTGAGAAAGCCCAAGATGAGATATATGAATACTTAACCATAACAAAGTACAATAAGTTATAACACGTTTGGTACTACACAACCTTATTCAGTTAAAAACACTTTACACAAATTAGTAGACTTAATAATAAATCACAAGTAGCCAACAAAAACAACAATGAAGCAAATAAAATAGGATAACCAGTCAATCCACTTAACCAACCAAAAAGATTCAAGTCAATAATATACACAATCCCTGATTCACTTATGGAACCATCAAACTTGCTTCTACTTTGTTTACACATATTAAGGGTCGTATGATTTCCCAATGGTCATGACCTATAGGGGACAAGCTTTGTCTATATACCACATTCCAGGCACAAGTGTTTGCCAAACCTTATTGGACCAAATCTCATAAAGATGTTGAAATATCAACAAACCCCTCAAATAAATAATATAAAATCATAAAAATCACAGAAAAATGATATCAGCCAACACTTGAAATAACCACAAAATTTACATTTAAATTAATTAATAATGTGATCACACTTATATAATCCAATAATATTTCTACCCTTTTGCATTCCCCAACAACATGTATCAACTAGAAATACTGAGAGACAGTTAATATGCACACATAATGCAAATTGGATTAAACTAAGTAACCATCACCCACCTCATTCCAAGATAGCACCACTTAACTAAGCCTTAGCCTTGCCTTTTTGTGCAACTCTCTCTTGATTTTGGTCTAGCCACAATCAATTGAATAAACTATAATTTTTTGGGCTAAACCCAATCTAACCCCTAAGGACAAGTTTATGATAATTCTCCCCCCATTATAGGGATTTTCTATCACAATTAATCTAAAATCTATCAATTCATGGCTATTTAAGTGAATTAATATCATGCAAGTATAAATGAATGATAATCCACCAAAAGCCAAGGTTTTTCCTAATAATTTACCTCTTTTCATAAAAATATTAGCTAATACATGTCAAACCCTCTCCGAGAACATGTAAACAAGAGACACTAAGGTTAAATAACCCTAATATTAGTTAACAAGGATAGATGAATAACCCTAATGATGAAATATGATAAAAACTAGTTGAAATCTCTGAGAATTGCCCTCATTTGCTTCAAAATATGTTTTTTTAGAATAATGAGCATATTTGGGGATTTTTTGGTTTAACAACGGTTTGGGTTGGTATGGTGACATACGCTGCTATAGAAATATATGTATCTTTAAGGATATTTGACTTCGCTATAGTGGGAATTATTTAGCTAGTCACTTTAGCAACATAGACGAGGAATAATGTAAGTCTTCCTCCTAGATTTCTCTTTTCATAATACACCTTCAATCAATGAAATTTTCAATAAACTTCTTTACATCGAGATCTATTTTGAGAATTCTTCTTACCCAAATAAAGTTCCAAAAGTGTTATGATTTTCCTACCGTGATAGATCAACATAAAATCAAATCCAACTCTCCCAAAGTTACCCAATCCATTCTTGGATTTCCCTAGACCATACCTAGCTTAAATTTAATTTTAAACTAGCTTTCCTAAAATCTCAAGCTTAAAATCCAGTAAAAATCTTAACCCAAATTTTTTGGTGAGGAACTTACCTATAACAATAGAAAGGGTCATTACAGATGCTTTAGTTTATTTAATATTACTATGTGTTATAGGCTTGTACTAGTGACAATTAAACCTGGGATATATATTTTATACTTGTATTTCATTTTTATATCATTTGGGATTATTTATATTCTTTTTCTTCTTTATCATCTTCTATTATACTTGGATTATTTAATGTACATTGGGTTAGGCTTATCTATACCAGAGAGTATGATAGATGCCATTACAGACTCAATTTTGGATAGTGATAAATTTGTGTCAGAGCCTAGGTTCATTGGTCTTACTAGTACAAGATGAGTCTAGCAGAGTCATGCATATTATTGCAGAGACGTTCATTTTAAACTTTTAGAAGCTACATGACTTTAGGAGAAATCTATTGCTTCATTCTTTTTCATGCGTTCATATCTTTATGTAGGTCAAAAACCTCATAGTCACTCTCCTATAAATGGTTATTACACATTATTCTTTGGATAGCCATTTAGAGCTTATACCTTCAGTATGTGGTAGGGACATAGGTAAAGGTAGAGGTTGAATTAGAGTATCTAGACTAACTAGAGGTCAGGTTAGGATTTCTTTTTCAGTTCCTTGAGTTGCTAGTGATGATTGGTTTATTTAGATAGATGAGTTGATCACGATTCTGACACCACCTATGATTATATCCGTACCTATGCTTGATGATTTCTTTGTACAAATGTTGTGTTTCCTCTAAAGAATACTAGTACTTTTATTTGACATTCTACTTTGGGGGTTTAAATTCCAAATACATTTTTAACAATAGATTCTACAAGTATCGACAAGGTATAGTAGGGGATTACCCAACATCCAGTGACCTTACCCTTTATGTCCATGGAGGGACAAAGTAGGTTTGTGGAGTTTATATGAATAGGTCCTCCTTGGTTCAATAAAGATCCTAGGTTTAACGTTATATATTATTTCTTGGGTTTTGTGAGAGGTTGCACTGTTTAGACTTGGTACACTCTAATTAAGTAGATTTCACTGCTTTTTTATTCTTTTGACCTACTAGCCAGTGGTGGAGGGATCAGGTAGAGAGTAAACTAGTTGGTGATAAGTGGATATTTTTCCACATATTTGTATCTCTTTTTTTCTGATCTTATGTCATTAATCTATAATATGAGTAAATTATTCATTTAAAGGTATTTATTTTAGGTATGTTGAGGTTTAAAAGGATTTTAAATGGACAGAAGTGGAAGTAAGAAAAAGAAGCTAAAAAAAGACTGAGGAAAATGCCCTCAGGTATCGCTTAAATAGCTTGAGGAGAGCTTAAGAAGCGTTAACCAACCAGGTCTATAGTTTCTAAAGTAGCTTGAGAATCACTTAAGTGACAAGTCAACAATAATCAATAGTCGTTAAAGTCATCAGGTCAAAGTCAAAATGAGCTGCTTAAGCGACCATTTGATCAATTAAGCGGTCACCATGGCACTGTTCATCAACAATTTTAGTATTTTACATCGTTCAATCCTAAAATACATAAACTCAATCCATGATTATTGGAATACATATTTTGCATATTTCTCAACCTTGGAGGCTAGGGTTATTTACCCAAAACCGTAGGAGTGAAGATTTGGAAGCTTCGTAGTAATAAATTATCAACCCTTTCTTCTTTTCCTTGATTTATATTGATTATTTATGTGTAGTTAAGTTCATTCATTGATATTGTAGCTACAAATAATTTAATTATGTTTTGAATTTGGATTTTTATTTTATTTTATACTTTTAGATTGATTGAATACGCTATATTTATTAATGGCTTTTGCTTGTTTAAATTACTATCATACTCTATCAATTCCTACTTAAGTTGAGATTGAAAAAAGGGCATTAGAGTGAGAATTTAGTATCTAACTCAATTAATGCTTGAAAGAGATTATTGAGGTTAATAAACATTAATTTAGTACGATTTTGGGTTATATGACCCATATTATGGATTTAATACTAGACATGGTAAAATCCTAGTGTATCCATCAATTGAAATTATTTTTTTTGTTACTTGGCTAATGTTTGATAGAATTTAACCAAAAAATATTCATAAATCGATTGAAATATGTGGAAGATGCATGAATTTTAAAGGATAATTTGCTAACTCATGATTAGTTATTGAGTAATTAGTTAAATATAATGGATCGTTGATAGAATTGTTACTCCGTTATCATGTCCCCTACTTTTCTTCATTTGTTCAAGCCATTATTCAATTTTTTCCTATTATAATTTGTTCTATCCATATTATGTTCTTATATTAGACCCCCCATAAAATACTTTTATAGTAAGTTGCTTTAATCCTTATTTACTTGATTACTAGTCAAGTTGTTCCCCGTTGGATCACCTTTGACTCTATAGTTAGATAAGTATATTTCTAAGAACCACGCATATTCCTTTCTAGATTTTATTTGAGCATTATCAAAAATGGCACCACTACCGGTGAACAACTTGGCATATTGAGTTAGTTTTGAATTTTAGCATAGTTTCTTTGATTCAAACTTGTGAATATGTGTTTGTGATTTTTGTTTACCTCTTGTGTTAGATTTTTATTTTTTTATACTTGTTACTATGGCATCATGGAATTAAAATGTGCTTGGTAGTTGTAAATCTTATGTTGATGACCCACATCCTTATTATAGAAGACCTTACGATTTTGGTAAGATTGTGAAAATGTCTCCAGGATAGAGGTGTATGTACCATCTCAATCAAATAAGGAGTATTATTGTTATTCATATAGTGGTCGAGATGGACATTAGATTAAGTGTCCAAATTATTGTACCCCTTCCTTGGTTATGCAAATAAAAATGCTAGTTTTTATTTTGAGTTTGTAGGAATCCTAATGAGGCAAAGGAAAAGTAACATACCAGACACAAAGGTATTGAAGCAATACTTCAAAGTATCATGAAATTGGTGACTAATATGGGTGATACTATACATCTTTTGCACCAATCCTTGGAGATATTTGGAAAGGAACATGAAGAAAAGAAGACCCTTATGTATATGGCAATCTCTCAATTTCCATGGATTTGCCTAATCCATAAAACAAAGTTATCGAAGAAGAAATTCCAAGTCATGTAATTGAGCCAAATAAAATGTGATGATGCCAAAGTGAAGAAGTTTCTTAAATTGAGGAAGAAGAATACAATTATGTTAGAGATATCTTGGATTCTCCAAGGAAACTAGTTTAGGAGATGTTGGAAAGCACAATGGAGAAGAGGGGAAAATATCAGAAAGTATAACACCCCGATTCGCTGAACTGGAATGCTACACGGTGCTCATGACCCCAAGAGACCACAAGCTAACCCATGAATGATATCTGTACCTGAATACTGCAAATCATGATATAATAATGTGGAATACATAGAACTATAAGGCCATAAGGTTCAACTAAATAAAATCATGTGGGTGAAAATACCCAAAATAACTCAATTTGAAAGCTAAGTCTGAACATAAATCTGAACGTAAATCTAAAAGCCTCTAAACTATCTGAATAAGGAATTGAAGGAACATGTCTCCAAATAAATCCGTAAAACTAAACTAAAGAAATAAATAAATGTATTAAATCATCTTGTCCTTAAATCAATGAGGACTCACTGTGTCTCTGCGACTGGAACTGATAGTGTAAATACTTCAGTACAACTGGAGTACTAAGTATACGAGGAAGGTAGGCTGAATATAAAGAGTTTCATGCATGAACAACACTGACTGACTAATATGAACGTGGGAGTGCAAATATACATATATAAAAACTAGGACTGTGAATACATGATAGCATGACTTGTAAGCTAATACATGGTTTACTAATAACTGTCATGACTGATACTGAAACTGGTAATATGGGCGACTATATCTGACAGTCCTGTATATACTGAAATCTGAAGAACACCCTGAGTTCTTTTACTGAGGCTGATACTGAAACTGTGGGAAGTAGTATTTAACTGACATACCCCATGTAAGCCATTATGGCTAAGCTGGGGTCCAATTTCTTCCCCGACTGGAGGGGTATCAATACCGTTCCATGGGTAAGGACAGCCTGTGAGTGACCCTTACCTGGAGGGTACTCAATGAGAATAGTGGGAACCCTAAACTGATGGATTAAGCCACCTCATCAACCCTAATCTATCGAGTTAAGATGTATCAACCTACGCTGGCTACGTAGTTCGTGAACACAAGGATGACTACTAAGAATCACACCCTGAATTGGTAGGTGAGTTCCCATCCTTGGGTTCACTCGGTGCTAACCTCTACTCCCATCTGGAGGGACTGGATATGAATAACTGACTATGCATGACTTAATCTTACTGAATTCCATTGACTGGCGGAATGTTACTGATATCTGACAACTGACTAAGATCATGAGGTTTTCCTGAGTCACATGACCGACTGAATTCTATGGAATCATAGCTTGAGTTTGGATATCGTGAAACATGACATGGATCTAGGCACACAACTATAGTTTTCGGGTACAAGTACCCCCAGAACTCAATGGAAGGAAACTGATACACATGACTGACTTGATCATAAGAGTAGAATCCATAATTTATAATATCATAAGTAGGAATCTCATACTAAGCATGGTTATCAACAATGTATTGCATGGAAATGATTTCATAACACATGGAAGTACTTGCACAATCTTAATATCATGTTCATTGCATAATCATATTAGCAACACATACCAATAGCATGGAAGTTCATGTGGATTGCATGGTTGTTATACATCTTGTTCATAAGTAGGATTTGTAAGTAAACATAGCATAATCTCATAAGAATAGTTCATGAGTATTCCAACAACATTTACAAGGCACATTATCAACATAGAAGTCATTGGAACGTAAGGGCATATCATTAATCCTTCACTTAGTCACAATTTAGCTATATTTCATGATTTCTAGTTTCTTAGGCATTTTATCAAACACCTTATATGCACATCTTAAGGATAGGTAAAATCATCAAATTATACATCATGAACAACCAAATTTACATGTTTCCAACTCATATGATATCATGAAATTCAAAAAATAACATATAAGGATTCCATCTTGGGAATCACCCAATATCAACAACATGATCATCAATACCCAACAATATAGAAATCATACTTTATAATGAAAAAGAGGGTTTTTTTTAGCTTTATGGATGAACGGGATCCATAAATCAACTCATGCATACCTTAGAAGAAAGATTCTTGATGATTGATGGAGGAATTTTCTTGAAATTGGATATTTAAGTTTAGTTATACAACCCTAGTTGTTTTCCTCTTTTAGTGCTCTTGGATAATGAGTTTTGAGATGATAATAGGGTTGTAATATGTTTAGAAGCTATATATTTTGTAGGGTTAAGTTTAGGGATGTGTAAGGAGTGTTAAAAGACTTAATTACTCTTAAAATAACTCAAAACGGAGTGTTTTTGGCACCTAGAACAGACTTAGGTGGAGCCCAACTAATTGCCTAAGCTAGTTTGGGCGGTGCCTAACCAATCGCCTATGTTTGGGTTGGGCGGCGCCTAACCAATCGCCTATCCTTACTGTCTCTCACGAAAATGGGCATAACTTTTCGTTCGGGTATTGGATTAAGGCAAAATTGGTATCGTTGAAAAGCTAATTTGATTCTCTAAAATTTGGTGGGTGTAAATCATCCAAAATACCACATTAATATTGATTTTTTCTCGTTCAAATATTATCCTTGTAAAATCAAACACTAAAACTTGATGGATTCAAAAACTCTTAGCTTGTATTACCTTAAGTGACTCATATGAACATGCTTAATGCATCATAAGCTATGATATGACTAGGATATTCATTGTAAATCATGTACTCAAGTATGAATTATAGGATAGGAGATTTCATACGTAGGAATACTTATTCACTTCCTAGCTTAGAAACATGCGGGGTATTATAGAAAGCCTTGGCCATATGGTGGGACCTAATCCAAACTTTTGTTAATGAATATTTCTAAAATATTTATTTTTCCATGGATGAATGTTTGCAAGCGGTAATTGAGTGCGATTGAATCAATATCAACAACTGAAGTCAATGAAGTTCAACTGGATAGAACTTTCCTAATGATGGATGAATCCCTCAAAGTTCATGTTGAGATATGTTAAGTGGTAATTCAGATTGAAATGGATGCACAAAAAATATAAATTAAGTTGAGTTCAAAAATTAAGGCCTGTGATGTTCATGTCAAATAGTCATGAAAAATGCGATGAGATAGATTTCCATGAAATACAACCAAGATTGGCATTAAAGAATTTATGGTGATTTCCCTACCAACCGAGCCAAAAATAATAAAGGATGCTAAAAGTGAAGAAGTGGTACTAGAGTTAGAAGGAAAAGTCAATCAAATCCTTTGTGAAGACTATAATTCATTTCGACATGAGAATATTAAGAAATATGCAAATTCAGAAATGAAGAAGCTATAAACCACATTAAAACCATTATGAGATGGAAATATAAATAATAAACCAAATATATATTCATGAGATGAGGGATGATGATCCTAAATTTTTGAGTTGTCATATCAAGATGTAAAAATAATGTTCTTCACTTGAAGCCAAAAGTGCAAAAGATAATGTTTAGCAAGTGACCTATTGATCTTCTCACCCCAATTAAAAAAAGCCTAAATAAAATTATGATATCCTAATTTTTGGTAACTTATGTGAATTAATTATTTATCTATGATTTTACCCCTTCCCATGGTTGCATTGTGGTATTTTTGGGTATAGGTATGATTGGCATAATTGAGAATGCATTTTGGTGTGATTTATGTGAGATTGTGGTTTTTGGTGGTTATAATGGCTTTATCGTTGACTTTGTCCAATTTTTATTATTCTATTCAATGAACAGTAAAACGAACCATGTCAGTAGATCTAGAACGTTAATTATTGGTTGGTAACATAGTTGATGTTATTCTTTAGCTTTTATATCTCATTTTGACCATAGTTTCAAAAATTTATAAAATTTGGTTTTAGGAGCAAACTTTTTGAAAATGATATTTTTTTCAAAATTCTAATTTCCCCATTGAGTCCGCAGCATCAAATTTGATAGAGTAGCATAGCTCTTTTCATTATTGGGATTTTGGACGAATCTTGAGGGATCTACAAGAACTTGGAATTCTCTCCAACACTCATCTGTCACACCACATAAGCAATATTTTGGTCATTTAAGTGACTTGGTAGATAGTTGGGGGTTTTGTTTAAGTGACTTTCTAGTCGCGTAGGCAACTGTCTCTTAAGCAATAGCCGAGTTTCTTATGTAACGTGTATGCCGTCAGTGGGTGTAACTTATGTGACACCTGGTCACTTAAGTGACCCAGTGATCGCTCAAGCATTGCCTAGGTGATATAAATTCTCCTTTTTCATGATTTTTCACCATATTTGAGACTCTGACCTTGTGGTTTTGAGTTTTTGTAAGATTTCTTCCGTTTTTAAGCTTGGTGTATTTTGACATTACATGCTATGTGTGATTATGTGGGGTCTTGTATGTTGTTATTTACCTTATGTTTGTATATTTGGTGGTATTCTTCGGATGAAAAGCCTAAATTGTAATTTAGGTGGTATCAATGGCATATTATTGCATATTTCATTTTATTGGCATATGATTAGATCAGATTCATAGTTTGTTGACATATTGATTAGGTTTTGTTTTACATGGTTGTTATATTTTAGGCTTTGGAAATTCTTATTTTGGTTGGTTGTGAGAATTATATCCTCATATTATATGAACTTGTGAAGCATTGGTTCCACTATAAACACACTAGCTTGCGATATCTTTATAGACCCTCTACCGATGTATTTGTTGGACAGACATCATGGATATTAGTATTGTATATTGGATTGTTTATGGGTTGACGAACCACCCATAGGTCCTACTATGTGAGCATAGCTCGGTAGGTGTATATGGAGGTTGTTCGAAAACCTTTGACTTTTCATCATTATTCTCATTTTATCTCATACTATATGCACTTGCTATTATTATATATTGTGCTTGATTTGTGTTTTAATTCACTCATATATTTATAAAACATTGGTAGTACTATAAAAATACTTGAAACATTGGTTTGTGATATCTTTATAGACCTTTTACCAAGGAATGTGTTAGAGAGGAGCCATGTATATTTGATTGTAAATTGGTTGATGAACCCCTAAAGGTCCTACCTCGAAAGCATATCTCGGTAGGTGTATACTAAGGTTGTGTAAAAACCCCAAGCATAATGATCACGTCATCATCACCGTCATTGCATTTCATACATATTGTGTTTATTCTATGTTATATTACTGTCCTTGTTATGATATCAGTCTATTTGTACTTCTTTCCTATACTTGTATTTGGTGTGCTTGTATATTTTTCTTCTTTCTCATATTTGTGTATATTATATCATGTATATTATAGAACTATTAGTTGAGATGGTGTGGGCTGCAGTTTGGAGTATTTTCTTATTGTAGGTGATGTTCCTATAATGTATATTTTATATTATTTATTTTCTACTTTTCTCAGTCGGTCTATGATACCTATTGAGTACAAGTGAACCATACTCACCCTTATTATTCCCTTTCATTGCAGATCAATGTATGAGTGCACCATATGGTTGCAGATTTATTTAATCTTGGACATTCTAGATGTATTTAGTGGTTCTTACACTATGACACCAATTTTGGGATATTGTATGGTATCTTTGGTTATGTTTTCCTACTTATACTATATATATGTGGTTCAACTCCATTCTAGGAATCTTTGCTTGGGTTTTAGTATATATTTCTCATTTTATATTAGTTTGGGTGATAGGCTTACTTGTCAAGGATTGCCACGACAAGTGCATCATGACTCTAGGTTTATGTGTCGCGACAAATTAGTATTAGAGCAACTAGTTTTCATTGGTCTCATCAATGTAAAAATAGGTTATCTAGTAGAGTCTTGTGGATCTATACGTAAACGTTCATATATATCTTCAAGAGTCAATAAGATATTTTTTGGAAACATCCCTAATTTTATTTTATATCATATGAATTTTTTATGCCTTATTTTCTAAATCATATTTCATTCTTTTGTTGTGTAAGTGTACATAGCATTCCTCTAATTTTGAGTATGGATCCTCTAATAGTACCGACATCTGGTTATAGTACACCACAGACTCTAAGTATAGTTGTTCCTTCTCTATCTACATTTAAGTATGGTATTCCATGATTAGGAGTTCAACTTTTATCTATGTTGCCTCCTCAGGTGGAATTTCTGCCAAGCAGATTGATTGTACCTTTTATTATTGTGAGTGCAGTTATGTCTTCTAAGGATCAGAAGAGGTTTGAGCAATTCATTTTTTTGGGTTCTCCTAGGTTTATTGGTGCTGTAAGCAAGCATGCTTGTGATTTTTTAATTTATTATCATGAGAACTTGCATAACCTTGATTCGCTTGAGTCACAAGTGTTTCTTACACTAATTAGTTCTGAAATATAGCTTGAGATTGGTAGAGGTTAGTTGATAGTTGTAGACCTCTTAATTCATAAGAGATGACATATAATTAGTTTACTAAGGTTTTCTTGGCTAGGTTTGTGCTGTGAAGTATGTAGATCCGATAAGAGATGAGTTTGATCACCTAGAAAAGATCTCCATAATTGTTATAGAGTATAAGGTATGTTTCTATGCATTTTCTGAATATTTTTATGCCAGCATTGCCATTGAGTCTGAGAAAATTTCAAAGTTTGTAAAGGGACCGGATGTTTTTCTTCAGCTAATGACTCATATGGTAGTGTATGGAGTTTCATTTTAGTGTATAGTGGATCATACTATGGTGACTAAGTTTATTCTTAGAGCTTCTTAGGGAGAAACCAAGAGAATATGCCATTAGGGCGAGTTCATAGGTCAAACTCCTCGTTGTAGATATTCTAGTAGTTTCCGTACGTATCATGGAAGACCATTGATAACATCCTTGACAAGTTCAAGTAGTGGATCTTCTGGTTTATCATCTTTCTATTTTAGTTCTATTAGTGAGCCTCTTTCAATGCCTATTCATTTATCTAATTTTCTAGTAGTGAATCGGGTGCACCGATCTTGTGTTGTGACTTCTGCAAGGCATAAGAAGTGAGTAGATCTAATTATCCTAAATATGGTAGACTTTGATCTTATCTTTGGTATGGAATGGTTAGCTTATTATGATGCTATTCTAAATTGTCATGCTAAGACTGTTAACTTAGCTTTGCTAGTTGTGCCAAGGATAGCTTGGAAGGGTATACTTCATTCGGGTCCCAAAAGGGTTGTATCATTTCATCATGCTCATATATTTGTTGTGAGGGGATGTTTGTGTTATTTGGCTCATATTTGTAATACTAGTGCTGCTTCACCTTTTTTTTTTCAATATTGTTCATATTGTCCATGAGTTCATGGATGTTTTCCTTGTAGATTTGCCTAGTATACCCCAAAATTTTGATATGAACTTTGTTATTGATGTTGATTCAAACAACAATCCTATTTTAATTCCTCTTTATAGGATGGTCCTAACAGAGTTAAGAAAATTAAATGATCAGTTACAGGAGTTAATGGATTAGGGATTTATCCAACCTGGTGTATCACCTTGGGGAGCTCTTCTTTTTTTTGTGAAGAAAAGAGATGGACCTATACATATGTATATTGATTATCAATATTTGAACATAGTGATGATTAAGTATAAGTGTCCTTTTTCTTGTATTGATGATTTGTTCGATCAACTTCAAGTCTTTTTGGTGTTTTTGAAGTTTGATTTAAGGTTCTTGTATCACCAATTGAGGACTAGAGAATTCGATATTCCAAATATAAATTTTCAAACTTGGTATGGTCATTATGAGTTCTTGGTTAAGTCATTTGGTTGGCACAGTCCCCAGCCGAATTTGTGGATTTTATGAATTGGGTATTCAAACCGTACCTTAAATTTTTTATCATTGTATTTATTGAAGACTTCTTCGTTTATTACATAAGTGAGGCTGACCATGGGGAGTATTTGCGGATTGTGCTTTAGAGATTGAGATAAGAGAAGTTATAAGCCATGTACTCTATGTCTAAGGTTTAGTTAGAGTGTGTCTCTTTCTTGGGTCATGTTGTGACCAAGGATGGTATTATGGTCGATCCAACCAAGATTATAGTGATTTATAACTGGCCTAGGCTTACTTCTCCTATCGAGATTCAGATTTTTGTTGGTTTAGTATATTTCTATACATGCTTTGTTGATGGTTTTTTTATCAATTACAGCTCCATTGACTAAATTGACTTAGAAGAAGATTTCCTTTTAGTGGTCTGATGTTTGTGAGGCGAGCTTCCAAAAGCCCAAGGGTTTTTTGACTTTAGCTCCTATCTTGACTTTTCCCAAGAAGGGTGTAGTTTTACCATCCCTTGTGATGCTTGTAGGGTTGGGTTAGGTGATTATGTATACTTCTTGATAGTTGAAGCCCCAGAGAGGAATTAACCTACCTATAATTTGGAGTTGTGCACGATTCTTTTTATGTTGGTGTTGTGGAGGCACTACTTGTATGTAGTCCATTGACAAATTTTCTCTGATATTCATAGCCTTCAGAATTTCTTCACCACCCTCGAGATCTTAATATGAGGCAGCACTGTTAACTTGAGTTCTTAAGAATTATAACTTGATTGTTCTTTATCATCCGGGTAAGGAAAATATTGAGTTGGATGCGACTAGCTTGTGTAGCATGGCGCTTCTTTTGATCCATTAGAGGCCTTTGGCCTTAGAGGTTAAGTCTTTGACTAACTAGATGGTTAGGCTTGAAATTTCAACACCGGAGTATGTTTTGGCTTTTTTGGAGGCTAGGTCTTCCTTGATGGAGTAGATTTAAGATCATCAATTTAATGATGCTGGATTGGGGTAATTTGGGATAAGGTGTTTATTGGTGAGGCTAAGGAAGCCTGCTTTGAGGATTGGAGGCCGAGTTTGTATTCTTAGAGTAGGTGATTGGATTAGATTGCTATTGGATGAGGCTTATTGTCTAAGATATTCCGTCTATCTGGGAGTGACTAAGATATATCATCATTTGTGACAGCATTATTGGTTGGGTTATATAAGGAAGGATTTACAAATTCAGTAGGTTGTTGCCTATGTTACCAGTAGGTGAAGGAGAAATATTTAAGGCCTGGTGGTTTACTTTAGAGGTTACCTATTCCTAAATAGAAATAAGATAAAATCACTGTAGACTTTGTGATTGGGTTACCTCGCACTTCTTGTAGTTCTGATAGTGTTTAGGTCATCATGGATCAATTGACCAAGTCTGCTCCTTTCATTTTGGCCTAAGTTTCTTTTAATGCTGAGATGTTGGCCAGTATCTATATTAGTTAGATAGTTTATCTTCATGGTATACCATTGTCCATCATCTGAGATCGAGGTTAAGTATTTACATCTCACTCTTGGAAGGCTTTTCAGGAGGAGTTGGGTACCTGCGTTAATCTTAGTACAATATTTCACCCCAGACTGATGATCAATTAGAGAAAACTATTTAGGTTTTGGAAAATATGCTCAACATTTGTGTGATGCACGTTGGAGGTCAGTGAGAGTAGTATTTAGCTTTGGCAGAGTTTGCGAATAATAACAACTACCATTATAGTATTGTAATGGCTCATGTTTTAGGATTTGTATGGTAGGCATTATCGCTCTCTATTTTGTTGGTTTGAGGTTTTTGAGGTTAAACCTCGAGTTATGAACTTGCTTCATGAGTCTTCAGATAGAGTTTGGGTCATTAAGCATAGACTTCTAGTTTCTTAGAGTAGGCAGAAATGCTTTGCAGATCATAGAACTTGTACCTTGAGATTTAGTGTCGGTGATCTTGTCTTCCTCCGTGTGTCACCCATAAATGGTGTGATAAGGTTTAGGAAGAGGGGCAAAGCTTAGGCCAAGGTATATTAGCCCTTTTGAGATTCTTCAGACCATTGGGGAAGTGTCTTATGAGTTAGCATTTCTCCTAAATTTAGCAGCTGTTCATCTAGTTTTTTATGTTTCCATGCTTTAATGTTACATTCTCGATGAGTATTATGTCATTCTTTGGGATTCAGTATAATTAGATGAGAGGTTGTCTTTTATTAAGGAGACCGTCTCCATTCTAACTTGAAAAGTGAGACAGTTGTATTCTAGAGATATTCCAGGTGTTAAGGTTTAGTGGAGACATCGACCTGTAGATGAGTATACTTGGGAGGTCGAATCTAGTATGCATGGTACTTATCTCCAACTTTTTGTTGAATAGAGTATTTCTCTTGCCTTTAGTTTAAGGATGAACTAGATTCTTAGTGGTGGATGATGTAATGACCTGATTTTTGGTGATTTATGTGAATTAATTATTTTTGCATGATTTGACCATTTTACCGCTTCCCATGGTTGCAGTGTGGTACTTATGGGTTGTGGGGATGATTGGCACTATACCTAATGTATTTTGGCGTGGTTTCTGGTTTTTGAAGGTTAAAAATTCTTTATTGTTGACTTCAGCAGCATTTATTAATCTATTCGTCAGATGACAAAATGAATTGCTCCAGCAGATCCGAACCATTGATTTTAGGATTTTAATATAGTTGGTGTGGTTTTACGGCTTTTATATCTCATTTTGACCCTCGGTTCAGAAAGTTGTGGAATTGAGTTTCAAGGGTCAACTTTGTGAAAACATTGCTTTTTTAAAAATCTGATGTCACGAGTAAGTCCGGAAATAGAATTTGATAGGGCAGCCTAGTTCATTTGCATTCTTGGGATTTCGGATGAATCCCTAGGGGTTTATGGAGACTTATCTCTATTTGGTGTACCACTTAAGTGACATTTTGGTCGCTTAAGCAACAAGGCTGTCATGTAAGGGTCTCGTTTAAGCGACTTACCAATCACGTAAAGTGATAGTCGGGCCGCTTAAGCAACAGTCAGATTGCTTAAGTGATACTCGGGTCGCTTATGGGACATCTTTGTTGCTAGTCTGTATCGCATTAGCGATACCTTGTTGCTTAAGTGATAGTCGGTTAAGCAACCTGGTGATCACTTAAGTGATGCCTCGATGATATAAATTCCCCATTTTTCTGATTTTCACCAATTTTAAGACTTGGATCTTGGGGTTTCGAGTTTTTGGCCAAAATCTTCAACTTTTAAGATTGGGTAAGATCCAAATCCCTATTTCAGCTATCTTTATTCAATTCTTATCCTTTAAATGTTAAAACTTGGATCAAAAAGTGGAATTTGGGGATTTTATCTTGATAGGCCTAAATGAGCAATTTCTCAATTTAAACCCCAATTCTGGCTTATTTTCACTTGGGTTTTCTTCTATGAGTTCCTTTAATCATGGGAATATATTTTTGGACAAAAATTTTGATTTTACCCTTTTTTTGAAAATCCATTTTGGGTAGGGGTGTGCATCGGCGGTTCGGTTTGATTTTGCCTGTTATTGGTCGGTTTATCTGTTTTTTGTTTTATATTATGTAAAACTAATAACCAACCATTAAGATATTTTCTTATCGATTTTGATTTATCGGGTTTTGGTCTTTAATGGTTCGGTTTTCTATTTAACCAATAAGAAAATACTTATAAAATAGAAATAGTAACAACTAACATAAAAAAATGGAATCTTAATTACCGCCAAAACCTACACAATGCATTTTAGTTTACAACAATCTTCAAACTTCAACTGAATGTTAGTTAGGAGAAAAATTGAATCCTAATTGTTGGAAGCTATAAATGCTTCAAGATTTTTACTATGATAATGGCAAAACTTTATATTGTGCCTTTGTTTCCCTGAATAGGTTAATACATTGTGAATCACTGAATTATGAATTAGTAGTACATATAATTTATATATATCCACATCTCTCTCTCTCTCTCTCTATATATATATATATATAGAGAGAGAGAGAGAGATAAATAGACAGAAAGACAGATAGATAGATAGATAGATAGATAAAGAGAGAGAGATTTAAATATATAATATAAATAGGGATAAAACAATAACTTAGTGTATCCTTATTGGGTTATAAGTTTAACCGATAACCCAATAAGCTAAAAACGACACCGAACCGTTTACCCAATAAATTTTTTTATAAAACCAATAAAAAACCGTTAACCCGATAACCCAATGTCAATAACCCAATAACATGTTCACAAAGGATTTGATTGACTTTTCTTTCTAACTCTAGTATCACTTATTAAATTTTAGCATCCTTCATTATTTTTGGCTCGGTTGGTAGGGAAATCACCATAAATTCTTCAATGCCAATCTTGGCCACATCTTTATGGAAATCTATCTTATCGAATTTTTCATGACCATTTGACATTGAACATCATAGGCCTCAATTTTTGAACTCAACTTAATTTATAATTTTTGTGCATCCATTTCAATTTGAATTACCACTTAACTTGTCTCAACATGAACTTTGAGGGATTTACCCATCATTAGGAAAGTTCTATCCAGTTAAACCTCATTGACTTCAGTTGTTGATATTGATTCAATAGCACTCAATTACCGCTTGCAAACATTCATCCATGGAAAAATAAATATTTTAGAAATATACATCATCACCAGTTTGGATTAGGTCCCACCATATGGCCAAGGCTTTCTGATACTTTCCACTCTTCTCCATTAGGCTTTCCAACATCTCCTCAACTAGTTTCCCTTGAGAATCCAAGATTTCTTTAACATAAGGGTCTTCTTTTTTTCATGTTCCTTTCCAAATATCACCAAGGAATTGTGCAAAAGATGTATATTATCACCCATATTAGTCACCCATTTCATGATAGTTTGAAGTATTGCTTTAATACCTTTGTGTCTGGCATGTTACTTTTCCATTGCCGCATTATGATTCCTACAAACTCAAAATAAAAACTAGCATTTATCATCATCATCACAACATCATCATCTTTATTGCTTTGTATACATATTATGCTCTTTCTGTGTTGTATTATTGTCCTTGATGTTATATCTATCTCTTTGTACTTCTTTACTATTATTTTATTTGTTATACTTGTATATTTATGCTTTTTTCTCATATTTGTGTATATTATATCATATATGTGATTGAACTATTAGTGTAGACGGTGTGGCCTACCATTTGGGATATTTTCTGACTGTAGGTGATGTTCCCATAGTGTGTATTTTATATGCTTCATTTTCTACTTTGCTTAGTCAACCTATGAAACCTATTGAGCACAAGTGGACCGTACTCACCCCTACTGCGCCCTTTTGGTGTAGATCTAATTTCTAGTGCATCGCACGTGGATGATTTAGCTGGTATCTGGGGTATATTTTAGGTAGTGGATGATCTATGCTTCGAGAGTTGTTCTACTGCCTCTTCCTATCTATTTTATGTCTTATTTTTTATTCATAGATAGATTTTGAGTCTTGTTGGACTTTCATTGTATCTTTGACACTTGAGATTTATTTAGTGGTTCTTACATTGTGATACCAAGTTTTGGGATATTGCATGGCATCTTTGATTATGTTTATCTGTTGTTACTAAATATGTGTGGTTCAACTCTTTTCTTGGAGTCTTTCCTTGGGTTTTGGTATACATTTCTCATGTCATGTCAATTTTGGTGATAGGCTTACTTGTTAAGGGTTGCAACGACAAGTGCCATCATGAACCTTGGTTTTTGGGACTTGATAAAAATTCTGACGGAAAGTTGGTTAAAATATTCAAGTCTTCCAAATGGAGAGAAAGAGTTAATCTCATTGTTTCCTTACATTTGTCCCATAAGTTTCATCCAAATTTTAGTGTAAATTTGGCTTGAAGATTAAAGCCCTCAAAGTCGATGGATAAATAGTAAGGTGGCTTATGTCGTGCTGCAATGTTAAATCATGCACTCTATGGGAGACTACCCATCATTCTCAAAAACTTTATTACTTTTGATATTCTAATTTCTAGAATAGCTTAAGATTTTATTTTAGACTAATCCACAAAATTTTGGAATTTTTGGAATTACTTTAAACAGATTTATGGGCAAAATTCAATTCGAGTGAAGCTTGGGAATATCTTACCTAAATATCAGGTTTTAAACACTATTTCAGAGTTTGTGGCTCGCTAAACTCGTTGTCAGATTGCCAAAATAAATATTTGCATTACGAAACTTGGCAGAACAAAACTAAAGTGAATATCCATAGATACTGATAAAGCAACCAAAAAGCTACCTAAGTGATAGTCAAACTAATTGGTCAAAGTTGATTAAGCGACCCAAATCCGCTTAATCAATAGTCAAACACTTGGTTAAGATCACTTAATTGGCCTATTCCCCCTTAAATAGATGATCATCATTTAGTCAAGATCGCTTAAATGGTCAAAAGTCTTCTTAAGAAGCATTCGACGGTCAAAACACCTGAGGTGTAACTAAAAATGTGAAAAACTTTGTTTATTTAACCATATATTCAAATCTCCTTCCATTGTACAAATCATTCAAATTTCATAAAAAAATTTACCTATTCTAGGAAGAACCCAAGTATGAATTCTTAAACTCTTACACTCTGTTGATTAGTAATTTTTTTACTCTTTTCTTAGCTTTTTTCAATAGCATAGTGAATGTCTGATGTGCAATCTTGGAATGGTTATTATTGTGGAATTGTTATTTTATGGGTTTAATGACATATTGAGAAATATGTAGTGTTTGATGAATTGAATGGGGAAGTATTGAGTTCCCATGTTGTATTTTAATAGTGTGGAGATTAGGATCCCTTTTATGTGTTTAATACGATTCCAAAGTGAAATGTTCATCATCTTCTTCGATTGTTCATGACTTGGTAACAAATGATACATATATGTTCTATCTACTTTGTTATATTTTAATGTAAAGTTTGTTTTTGAGTTTGTGGTGAGAAAAATTTTCAAAAAGAACTGAGCTGGATTTATTTGGTTTAAAAGGTCTGCTTAAGCGACCCTTTAATTGCTTAAGTGAGGTTTGCTAAAGCAACCTCTGACTACCTAATCAATAGTCTAACAAAGCAATCTTTAATCACGTAAGTAGTACCTATGGTCTAGTTAAGTAGGTTTTGAAATATTAATGATGGCTGTTTAAGTACCGAATTGAGTCTTAATTGATTTCTTTAGTTTCCATTACTAACGTAGTAGTGTTTTACATGATTATCATATTCGTTCATGCTTGTGTAATGTTTTTAGGTTTAAAAAACACTAAGATGGATCAACATTTTGGTTTAGTTGATGAAGAATTACTTGAAGAGGAGTATCATCCTACTCGGTCCTTTCTCATGAGTGTTAGATGACTTATTAACCTGACTTGGCTAGAAAGAAGTTGTTCCTCAAGAGAGGGATTCACTAGATTGGGCCCTTGAGACTGCCTCAAACTTTTATCAAAGGTTGGTGGCTAAAGGTTGGTTTTGTTTCGTAGCTTAACCTTACAAGGACAATAAGCAACAGATGATAGATTTTATGCTAATATCAAGGTTGTCAAGCTAACCAACCCACTGACAAAATTAAGAGTCAATACTTGAAATTTTGGAGCTAAATTGATCAATTAATTTTATGCGTTATGAAATCTCCACACTTTAGAATTCATGGTAAAGGATTGTGTTTTGGGTAGTTGGTTGGTTTTGAAACTTTGTTTGAGAAGACATATAACTTGGGTAATTTCAAAAGCAAGGATCATGAAGTTCATGATTAAGGTAATAAATTGGATTTAAATTATTTATAACTAAATCTATCCATGTCATAACATATTCAACATCCCATTGATGAGGATCTAAATGGTAGCTTGCATTTTTGACAACATCTGAGTGAATGTTAGCCTGTAATGCCCTGGAAGTACCCCCTGGACATCACACAATACTCAGAAATATGAATATCCGTAAGTTTACCCATGATATCTTTATAGCTCAAAGGATGGTAAACATAAGAAAAAAGAAAATATCAACAACCTCATAATTTAAAGTGAATCTTTATCTTAGAAATCTTTACACGAACTTCTTGAACTTAAGCTTAGACATAGTTTGACAATCCTCTAATATAGACAAAAGAGTAACTAGGACAAAACTACTTACATAAAAATCTTTCATCAATTCATCAAACTTTAAGCCAAGATAATGGAATCATGTCATTGTATTAGTAGTAATGTAAATCAATAGATGAATAAAAAGGATATTTCTTGTACAAGTCCATCTTTGAATCACATGATATTATTATAAACTCAAGAATATGAAAGTTGGTTATAAACCCTAGTTTCAGTTTATGTACATTCAACTTTGAAAAAAGTTTTTGGCACAAGGATGAAAGAATGTCCTTGTTCGTAAACCCCACATACCTTGAAGTTCTTGGCTTGACTTAACCTTTGAGACTAGGGAGATGATCTTATGAAGAAACCCTAATCTTGTTCTTGAAAATGGAATGAGAGAGTTTTTGTTGTTTACTTGATAGAAAAGAATGGAAAAGTAATGCCTCTCCTTGGTATAGGGTCATCAGTTGGGCGTTATAAGGGGTAAAAGACAAAAAGGCCCTTAACATAACCTTAGAATTTACTCGCTAGTCCATAAGTGTTAATCATACTACTCGTATGATGATGGTACGACTTGGCATCATGACTCGTACGATGGACAGATTCTAAGATAACATTCACTGATCAACTTATAAAGGACACTCATGACTTATATCATCCTTCTACGACTAGTAGTCTGTCACTCCTGCACTGGACAGAATCTTAAGGAGTCTACACTTTTTAACTTATGACTTGGATTCATAAAACCCGCATGCTTTTTGACAAATTTTATGAGTTGAGTCATACCCTTAATGGATAGTCACCCATCATGCACTGCCTTGGGTACGAGATCAACGTACGACTCATATGTTGTTAATACAAATGAAGAGATGAGACTTTGGATATATAAAACTTTTTGAGATAGGGTATTACAGTATCTCTCCCTTGGAAACATTCATTCTCGAATGTGGTATCACTTAGGACTAGGAAAACAATTAGTCACGCCCACAACCTACTTGTAAATAAGCTTACATCTATCACAAGGATCCTACCACACCACATATGATATGACTCAAAAATACTTAAACAGACTTACAGAGAGCGAGAGAGTCTTGGTTGAAAATAACTATTTTCCCTCCGTAGGAACTAAGTTGGAAGAAAAGAGATGAGGATACTTGACCATCATGTCTACCTCCATTTCCCAAGTGGCCCCTTTAACTGAGTAGTTTCTCTAGATAACTTTCATAGATGCTACTTTCTTATTCCTTATCCTTTGGACCTACTATTAGGTATCTCAACAAGAACCTCCCCATACACCATGTTATCCTTGACCCCAATACTCTCTAGGGTAACTACAAAGGATGGGTTTCCAATACACTTCTTGAGTATCAAAACATGAAACACTAGATGAACTACATCTGAATCTGATGAAAGATTCAATTTATTGGCAACTCTCCTACACGTTTTACTATCTCATAAGGACCAACAAATCGTGGACTCAACTTCCTTTAATTTTAAAATCTCATTGTCCCTTTCATAGGTGACACCTTCAGGAATACCTAATCGCCTACTTACACCTCGAGTTCCCTCCTTCTCACATAAGCATACGACTTCTGAAAACTTTGCAGAGTCTTCATGTAATGCCCCAAATCTGGTACCCAGAATGTTACACGGTGCTCATAACCCTGAAGGACCACAAGATAACCCATGACTGATATTTATAACTGAGCATTTAATAATATACTTTAAATAGGTGAAATATAAGTTGTAAGGCTATAAGGTTCAAAATTAAACTAATACTAAATATAAAACAATGTTTGTAGTGGGGTATAACAATACCAAAAACTAAAATAAACTATCTGGAACATACTGTAGTCTGAAAGCCTCTAAACTGTCTAAAATTTATGGAGTTGATGGGACATGTCCCCAACTAACTCCGAACTACTAAAATAATAAAATTATAAAAATATTCATACTATCATGGAATGATGAGGACTCATTGCTAGTCTGGCTGCTGAATGTCTGATCTACTAAGGATGCTTGGGAGCTCATGCTTCTAAACCTATGGTATAAAACAGCATAGCACAAATACGTCAGTACGTTTGAATATACTGGTATTAAAGTAAGGTAGGATGAATGCAATGGTTCATATGCACGAACAGTACTAACTGACTGAATAACATGAATGTGAGAATACATCCATGAATACGTAATTGTAATTGAGATCATGATAAGAATGACTTATGAATTCTAATAATGTGGGTTTACTGTTATTTTTGTACTAATACTGAGATACTGTATGACTAAGTTCACTGAGTACTGAGGAACTGATGTCTTATTACTGATAAATGAATGATTGTTTTCTGACAGTTTTGGTTATGAAGAACTGGTCTGATTGACTGTATCAACAGTCTTGAAACTAAATACTGATAATATGAGTTACTGATAATTGATATCGTTGATACTGAACGTCTGTATCTAACAGTCTAGATTTTGATGGAACTAGCTAAGTTTCATACTATACTGAGTAACTATTTCTGACAGTCCTGAATCTGAAGAACTATCTAAGTTCTTTTACAAAGACTGATACTGAGACTGAGGCTGTAACTGTAACTATGGGAAGTAGTCATCTAACCGACATGCCATAAATAATGGAATATAGATAAGTTGGGGTACAATCTGTAACCCCAATTAGAAGGGTGTTAATACCGTGCCACTGGTAAGGATAAACTCTGGTGATCCCTCATATAGCAGGTACTTGAAGGAGAATGGTGGGACCCTCATATAATAGGTTAATCCACCTCATCTACCCTCAAAATAGCAGGTTTGATGTCTCAACCTATACTGGCTATGCAGTTCTAGAGCTTAAGGACTGCTTCTAAGAATCACATCCTCTAATAATAGGTGAGTTCCCATGCTTGGGCTCACTCTGTGCTAACTTCTACTCCTATCTGAATAGACACTGAACATGATTAACTGAATTGAACTGTTACTGGTCGTATTATTTAACTAATTTAAACTAAGTTTATTAAATTTTGTTGACTGATGGAATACTACTAAAATCTAATAATTGATTGAGATTACTAAGATTACTTAAGTAAAACTTAGCTGATACTGAGTTTACTGAGTTTTCCTAAGTCGTGTTACTAACTGGATTCTACTGATCCTGGCTTGATTGAGAGTATCTTGAAAACATGAAACAGACTCTAGGCACACAGCTAAATTGTCGGGTACAAGTACCCCAGGACTCGATAGCATGAAACTGACAAAACTTGACACTTCTTGAACACATGACCAGTATTAACAATTCATAATACATCAATTTGGGGATTTCATAAAGCACATGGTTATCATAGTCTTGTACATTAATCAAATTGAATATAAACATGTCATACTTTTATCAATCTAATGTCATTGACATTCCCTCAACCATTCATAATGCACACAATATCATGGAATTAATTCTTGATCATAGGATAAATCATGCATTTATCACTTAGGTCATAATTAAGATATAATGCATAATTTCAATTCTCTTAGGAATTTTATCAAGGAATTTTGTCAAACACCTAGGATGAATGACTTAAGGCATTGGCATGACCATCAAATTAATACGATAAAACTCCATATTTCAACTCAATTCACATGTTTCAAACCAAATACTAGCATAGGTTCATGATTAACACATAAGGATTCCAACTTGGGAATCATACAACCAAAATAACATGAACATAATCAACCCACAACAAAATATTCACAATACAAGATTTAAAACTTGATTCTTGGGCTTCATGGATGAAAGGAATCCTTGAATGAACACTGTGCATACCTTAGTTCTTGATTCTATTAAGATTGACTGAGAGATTCTTGAATTTAAGTGTTGATTTCATGAGCCAGGTTTCTTGGAATGAGAGAGAATGATTTTGTTCTGGAGAGAAAGTGAGAAAAAGTAATATAATAGGGTTTTCAGGGCATAATTTCATGGTTAAAGGTTAATCTGGGTCATAGAAAAAGACCCAATAGCCTTTAGAAGGTTTTTATTTTTCGTCACTAAAAACCAGATTTAGGCACCGGGCACAACGCAGTACTATCACGTCGTGCCACTGGAAATTGCCAACTGGAAAATTGAGAAATGGCATGATGCAGAGCTATCGTGTTGCCACTTAGATTGCAACCTGGAAGTTTGGCGCGACACGGTGTAATCACATAGTCTTACTGGAAAAAGAAAAAATATGAATTTGTGCCTTGGCGCTATGCACCATAATCGTGGAGGCCCACTGGATTTTAACGATTGCCATTTTGGCCTGCTTCGTGATGCGTTGATGGCTCAGGTGGCACACTATATTACTTAAATGGATCTAATTCTTTGTCCGGGTGTTGGATTTGGGTGAATCTTATATCAATGGAAAGCTTATTCAATTCCAAACATAATAAAAAGTGAAAATATTGAAAATTAAACATTTATAAAAGTTGATTCATCTTTCAAAGCAATTATTTAATATTTTTGGGATGATTTTAGTTAGGTAAAAGTACAAGGTATTACACTTCAACCTTTTAGGAATCAACCAAACCTTAGTCATAGCCTTAAGAATAGAATGCTATGGGTGATCTGCATCTACATCCATATAATGCTTCAAATGGAGCTATCTAAATGATAGCAAGATAATTGTTATTATAAGTAAACTCGATCAAATGTAAATGGTCATCCCAACTTTCATTAAAATCTGAAACACACACCCTCAATATGTCATCTAATGTTTGAAATGTGCATATTGCCTAACCGTTGGCTCGGGGATGAAAAGCAGTGCTAAGCTTAATATTTGTACAAAGGACTTTCTGGAAACATTACCAAAACTGTAAAGTGAACTGCATTCCTCTATCTGAAATGATGGATAAAGGTATCACATGAAGCCTTACTAACTTGCGAACATATATTCTGGCATAATTCTCCTCCATGTCTGAAGTTTTGATGGGTAGGAAATGACATGACTTAGTCAGTCGATCTACTATAACCCAAATTAAATCATACTGACACTTTTTACAAGGCAACCCTGAGATGAAATCCATATTCAATAATTCCTACTACAAAGTAAGCCTATAAATATCATGCATCATACCTCTCAGTCTCTGGTGTTAAACCTTTACTTTCTGAGAATTCAGACATTTGTCCATAAACTCTGCTATGTCCTTCTTAATACCAGTCCAGAAATAAATTTCTCGTAGGTGTCAATACATCTTAGTATCACCCAAATAAATGGAATACCTAGAACCATGAGCCTCAGATAATATCTGTTCCTGTAATCCATCTATATTCGGAACAAAATTTATACTTTGATATAGAAGTACACTATCTACACATGGGAGAAAACCTCAACCTTCTGTTGCTGGACTGCTTTCAATGTCTGATTAAGGATGGGCTCATTTCGCTGCTTATCATTCACCTCTATTACCAACGATGATTCTGAACCATTCTGAACTACTATTCCCCTATCATTAGTGTCGAGCTAACTAACTCCTAAGTGGGCTAATCTATGCACCTCTTTGGCTAATTCCTGTCCTCCTTCCTTCATGGGCTGTACTACCCATGGACAACCTACTCAGTGTGTCAGCCACCATATTGGCCTTACACAGATGATAGAGAACACTCATTTCATAATGTTTTAACAACTCCAACAACCTTTTCTGATGGAGATTCAATTCTCGATAAGTAAATACCTACTGAAGGATCTTATGGTGAGTGAAAACATCAACATTCATACCATAGAGGTAGTGCCTCCAATTTTTTTAAAGCAAATGCTATAGAATATAAATATAAGTCACGAATTGGGTAGTTATTTTTATGATGTTTAAGTTACCTAGAAGAATAGGCTATCACTTTCCCATTAATCATAAATACATAACCTAGCCCAACTATAGAAGAATCAAAATATACTACAAATCAATCTAACCCTTCCGGCAAGGCTAACACTGGAGATGAAGTCAATATCTGTTTCAACTCTTAGAAACTCTTTTCACACTTATCTAACCATATAAACTTTACTTTGTTTTGGGTCAACTTTGTCAATGGCAGAACTATAGAGGAGAACCCTTCAACAAATCTTCTATAGTACCTAGCTAAACCCTAAATGCTCCTGATATCTAATAGAGTGATGGGTATAGGCCATTACTTTACTACATCAATCTTTTGAGGATTTACATGTATATCAGTCCCTGAAATAACATTCCCCAAGAAGACAATAGATTTCACTCTTGGAATACACTAGCATGTCATCTATAAAGATAATGAGAAATATGTCCTAATACTGCTTGAAGACCCTGTTCATCAAATCCATAAAGGTAGCAGGAGCATTTGTCAGTCCAAGTGACATAACTACAATCTCAAAATGATGGTACCTTATTTGGAAAGGTGGCTTCAGAATGTCTTTCTCCTTAACTTTCAACTGATGATATCCTAATGTAAGGTCAATCTTAGAGATGACCAGGCACCCTGAAGCTGATCAAAAAAATCATCGATTTTAGGAATAGGGTACTTATTCTTAATGTTAACCTGATTGAGAAGTCTATAATCTATACACATTCTAAGAGTGACATCTTTCTTGTGCACGAAAAGGACTGAAGCACCCTATGGAGAAACACTAGTTTTGATAAAATCCTTATCTAAGAGATTTTTAAGCTACTCTTTTAACTAATTAAGTTCAGCCGGAGCCATATTGTATGGAAGAATAGAGATACGATGAGTATAAAGAAAAAGATCAATACCAAACACCATTTCTCTATCTGGAGGTACCCCTTGAAGATCATTGGGAAAAAACCATTGAAAACTCATTTACTATGTGAACTGACTGAACTAGTGAGAGTTATGACTTAAAATCTTTGAATCAAACTAATTGGTAAATACACCCTTTTGATATTAACTTTCGGGCCTTAATATAAGAGATGAAATAACCTTTGGAGATAAAGAACTACCCTCCCACTTAAAATCTGCTTTAATAAGAAACTAAAACTTCACCATGCAGGCATGACAAATTATCGATGCCTAGGATGAATGGAGCCAATCCATGCCCAAAATAAAATCAAAATCTACCATAAGTTACTCTATTAGGTCCACTATTGTGATCTTATGGAGGACGGTAATAGGACACTCCCTATAGACTCATCTAGAAACAACTGAGTCACCCACTGGGGTGGAAATTAAGAAGGGCTTAGAGAGATTTTCTAGACCTACCCTAAAATTATAGAAACCAAGGGAGTTACATAAGAGAAATTCAATCTCATGTCTATCAATATAAACACATCAAGGTGAAAGGTACGAAGCTTACTAGTGACTACATCTGGTGAACTCTCCTTCTGCTAACAAAATGGCAAAGCATCAAACTAATTTTGGCATTGACCACTACCTATGTTGGGATACGCACCTTAGAGTGGATCAGGAAAGCCTGGTTGAGGCACTACATTAGTAGCTTGAGTCTTAGGATGAGTATCTTTGCTTCCCTGGTTAGTATATGGGAACTCCTTAATTCTATGGCCTATCTTACCATAACATAACAACCCTATTTTCCCATCAAATACTCAACAGGATGGGTTTTGTCACTTTTTCCACATGTTGGAGAATTGGCCCTTCCAACTATACTATTATGAGATCTAGAATTCAACATTTTATACCATTGCTCCTGTCTTGTTCTGGGTGCAGAGGTACTAGCTGAAGATGGAACACGTACTGATGCATGACCCTAAAACTGCGAACAGTTTCCCTCTATTGACCTTGGCTGACTAAACTCAAACTATCCTGTCCTAGCTCTCTTATTCCTCTTCTCTCTTTCCTATAACTTTTATTCCTCAATCTATTGATCATGAGTCATCAATCTATAAATATCCATATATCCAATCAAATGATATTCCTACACTCTTTGAACACCAAATCAGACACCACAGTAGAAAACTTACTTATACGAGCTATAGAATCAGCTAACAACTCGGGAGCATACTTAGACTGCTGAGTAAACTTAAGGAAGTACTTCTTCACCATAATAGATCCTTGCCTAAGAGGTTTATGAAATCCTTCACCATAGGCTCACTTATCTCATGGAGAAAGAACCTATCCAAAAAAGCATTTTGGAATACCTTCCAACTCATAAGAGATGAATTCTCACCCCTACCATCCTTTTACAATGTCACCCAATCATAAGAAGCATCCTTCAACCTATAGGATGCTAACTCTACACTCTCCTTTTTAGTAACATAAATAATTTGAGTTATATTCATCATCTCATTAATAAATTGTTATGGGTCCTCATTCACTTTTAACCCATGGAACTTAGGATGATTCATCCTCATAAAGTCCTGAATCTACGCTGTAGCTAAATTACCATTCTCTTAAAGTGGGACCGCTACCTACTGGTTCCCCTAAATATTGGCGATCACATCTTGGGCCAATACTTGAAAAATAGCCCAAAACTCAGCATAAGACACATTCTTATTCAAAGGGTCGGCTTATAGGGGTGGTTAATCATCATTTTTCCTTGCGTCGCCTCGATGAGGAGGTATATTCTGTCATGTAAAAGCATGAGTTAAGGCAGATAAAGACAACTATAAGCATGATAGATTATGAAAGTACTGACGATTCCTAACTCATTACATAGACTCTTGCTTATCAATATGGCAAACTTTACATCCATGATCAAGACTCTACGTAATGCGGATTGCTTGATTCCCTAGGGCTCTTCACTACAGGCTCTAATACCAAGTTTCTAATTCCCTGAAAGTAACCTCTAGATGTCACACGATACTCAGGACTACAATAGCCCCAAGCTAACCCATGATATCTTTATAGCTCAGAGGATGGTAAATAGAAGAATAAAACAAAACTTTACACAACCTTATAACTTAAAGTGAATCTTTAACATAGAAATATTTACACAAACTTATTGAACTTAAGCTTATACATAGTCTGACAAGCCTGTACAATAGACTAGAGAACAACTAGGACAGACCCCAACTGATACATATATAAACTAAAATCAATGTCTAAAATACTTCCCTTAGGGAAAACACAAATATAAATGACTGGGTTCTTGAACTATGAGGACCCACCAAACACTGAAATGTAGGTAATGATGCAAAAGACACTTGTACTACTGGAAACACTAAAACCTACATTATATGACAATGTAGCACACAGACGTATATGTGGGTCAGTACTTCTAGAATATATTGAGAATGTCGGGGTGAATGCATAAATAAAATAGTGTTGAATATATATATGCTTTCAAATAGTGTATGCTAAACATATACGACTTACCTTGTATTTGAGTAAAACTTAAGACTATAAATCACAAACTTAGAGTATGAAAGATATGAATAAACTTAGTGAGCCATAATGTTTAGTTTCTTAAAATCTTTGTTTTTAATCTTGCTTATGAGAGAGTCTTCTAAATGACATAAATCATGTGAGCTACAATGGAGTCCAGCATCTTAACTATGTTGGGAGAGATATTCTACACTTTCCATCAAAATAGAATTTATCTTAGTGATAACTATACTTTACTTCATCCATATTGGGAAAAAGATTAACCAACATTGGCTTGTAGTTTTTTGGAATTTAGGATACACTCATCCTCGTTTCCTTCCCGATGCTAAATAATACTCCCAAATTTTATATATAGGCTCATACTTAGGAAATCCACCTTATACCAGCACAAGGGTTTATATACTAAAAACTAGTTATGCTTATCTTTAAATATATCATAATCAGAAGGACCAATTAATGGATTTCAAGTCTTGTAATTAGATCAAAAGATCAAACTTTATTGTAAACTTAGTGCTTATATTTAAGCCTTAAATCTTATCCTTTCTTTCTCAAATATTATATTTTAATATGATGTTCAAAACTTACATAGAAATATTTCATCAATACATCAAACTTCAAGCCAAAATAATAGTCATGTCATTGTAATAGTAGTAATGTAAATCAAAATATGAATAAAAAGGATATTTCTTGTACAAGTCCATCGTTGAATCACATAATAATATTATAAACTTAAGAATATGATAGTTGGGTATAAACCCTAAATGAAGTTTATTTAAATTCAACTTTAAAATAAGTTTTGGGCATAAGGATAAAAGAATGTCCTTGTTCATAAACCTCACATACCTTAAAGTTCTTTGCTTGGTGAAGTAAACTTGACCATTGTGACCTGGGAGATGATCTTGAGAAGAAACCATAATCTTTAAAGAAATGAAAGAGTTTATGTTATTTACTCGATGGAAAAGAGGGGATATGTAATACCTCTCCTTAGTATAGGGTCGTGGGTTGGGAGTTATAAGGGGTAAAAGAGAAAAAGTCCCTTAACTTAACCTTTAAGAATTTACTCACTAGTCCATATGAGTCAAATCATATGACTCATATGATGATGGTATAACTAGGCATCATGACTCATACGATGGACAAAATCTAATAGAGTATTCACTGCTCAACTTATGAAGGACAATTACGACTTGTATCATTTTTCTATGACTAGTAGATCATCACTCGTACCCTAGAAATAATCTCAATGATTCTATACTATTCAACGTATGAATTGGCTTTGTACGACCTATATGCTTCTTAAAAATCTCTAGGAGTTGAGTCATACCCTTAGCAGATTGCCACCCATCATGCGCTAGCTAGGGTACTACATCAACGCATAACTCATATGCTTTGCATATGGCTCAAGGGATGAGTTGTATGATAAACATAAAACATTTAGAGATGGAATAGTGCATAGACACCCGATCATCCTTAAGCTAGTGGAGTTTAAGGTAAACAATAGCCCAACTCTCATATGTCCTTTGCTTATTGAATTATAAAAATAAGCTGGGTTATGAGTACTTGAAAGATAATTGGGTAGAGAAAAAATTGCTGATTTTTCCATTGAAAAGTATGGTAATGGTACCATTACCAAAATCAAAACAAAGAAAATTGATTTGAGGAATTCACCTCAAGCATAGACTAAATTTCATAGGTCATTATTCAAAGGACCATTTGAGTTGTTGATATATAAGTTTAAGATGGTCCAATAATTAGTGTCTAGATTTTTTATTAAGTGAGGTGACACATTCGAGGGGCCTACCATTTTATATAAAGATTTTGAGAAGTTTTTAAACAATCAAAGAGGCTTCGGGCCTATATTTTGATATTGGAGAAGGCTTACACCCATCTAACCAATTCGTGCGATTAGTCAATTGGGTTGCACATCAAGATGGTAAAAAAAGAGGAAAAGATAAAAGTTCATCACATAAATATGGAAGGGTATGAAAGGGTTGTGAAAGATTTTCAAGTGTAAGAAGTCAGTTTCCTCATCAAGGTTGGATAATGATGATGATGTTCTAATATAGTGGTCTGATAATGTCGATGCTAATATTGAGGTAATGCTGATGATTAGATCAAGAGTGCTGGATGTGCATGATACATCTTTAGGAAGCGGACTACTTCCTTCTCTGCCTTATTTTTCTTGCATTAGGGATAATGCAACATTTATTAGTTGGGTGGAGGATACCTTAGATTATATTTGTGATTGGGTTTGTATTTTTGTATTTTTATTTTGGTACTTGTGTTCCCTTGTCGATCTTTTAGATGTGCATTTTTGTATTGTTGTGCCTTTGTCGATCTTTTCTCTTTGGTATAGAGATTTTGTCCCTTTATCGAGCTTGATTTTTGTTGTTTATAGATGTTGTGTGCTCTTGTCGGGCTTTCTTTTGATTGATGATTTTGTTTGATAAGTTGTTTTTCATTTCTAGATTAGTTTCTTTATCACTTTAACTTATTGTAGCTTTTCAATTTATATTTGTTTTGAGTGATCTTTCCTAATGATGGACTGAGTGACAATATTTTTTAGGAAAATCATCATTTTTGAGTGTTGTTGACATTTGTTCAAGGGAAGTGTGAGTACCTATAGCCAATGTGGATTGGGGTTATGATTATCCAAGGGTAAAGTTGGAGTAACGATGGTGTTGCTGCTATTTGGATTTAGATTGTGAGACATTAAGTTTTTGGGTTCTAATAGAGTTAGTCTCAAATTGTGTAATTTGAAGTAAACATACCCCTCTAAAAAATTTTATGAAAACAAGTTGCATGGAAGTGGAAAAGGTTATGACAACTCTTTGACTCTTTTTGAAACTCCTTATTCATTAAGTGGTGATGAGTTGGGGGAAGATCATTCTTTTTGTACTTGTTAGGAAATAAAATTGATCTATCTTAAAAAGTTTACATATTGAGTGATAAATTTTGTTCAATAATTCTTGTACTTAGTTGTATTATCTAGAACTTTCCAAGTTGGTCTTTCAATGCTAGTCGTGATTGTGTCTGGTTGGGGAAATGATCCAAGGTCATATTTGTGATATTTGGAAATCTCTCTAGCCTTAAAATCCCCCCCGTGCATAAATTTTATCACTAGTTCTCCCATTTAAGCTTAATGTCCTTTCTTTGAAACCACATTACTTGCCTTGAACCATTTTAAAATAGTCCCTCTTTTGAACTCTACCCTCCTTGAACCTGAAAATTCCAACTTGAGGTTAAAAGCCTAAGTTAGTGTGCTAGAAATTGGAAGAGGCGATCATGCATCATGGTTTTATAAGTGAATGCCTTATAAGCAAATCAATTTTTTAATATAAGAAGATTAAAATAAAAAAATCCTACCCTTCCTTGAGCCTACATTACAAGCAAGAAATAGCCATCTGAGATCACTAGTCGAGTGCTTTTGAGTTAGTGGCAATTGAAAATAAGTTGAAAATAAGGGAAAACCTATGATATGGTACTTGTCTACAATGTAAATTCTTTTTTGAGTGTGAGAGTGTGGGTATTTGTCCTTTGTATAAGTGTTTTAAATATTGTACATTTTGGACTTTTCTTTTTGTAATGGCATGTGAGCTAATATAGATTAGTGAAGTTGATAAATTTTGAAAGTGAGTCAAGGGAAAATGTTGGATTGATGTAAAACCCAAAAAAATCAAAGCCAATGCTACAACCATGTTTCAAGTACATGTATGATTAAACATCAAGTTTTAATAATATGTGAATGGATTTGGCCATGTACTAAGGCCACAAGAATCTCTTAGCCTGTAATAGAGCAAAAAACCTAGCTTATCGATCAATCCTTAAGAAATGATCAACTTCAAATGAGCATAACTTTCAGATTATGATGAATCTTCTATATCCAAACCCACCAAAGGATAGATATTTTAATTATCCTCCAGTTTCGCCATAACCCGACATCAAAGTAAGAATTTATAGCATATTTTTGGTAAATCACAACTTTGCAGTGAGATTTCATGAGCCAAACCACTACCGTGGTTACATTGTATGATACCTTAATGGTCTTGTATTTTCAATACAACTTAATATCTGAATGGTTACAAAGTGTACCTTCATACCACTCGAGGGAACCATGATCGTGCTATAAAACAACGATAGATCTCTCTGAATGGATCTTCTAATGTACAAACTAAAGTACGACCATAGTTAGATTGCACTATCATACCAAGGATCGTCTAATAATATTTGGATATCTCTTATCTATCTTTGACTACGAGTACAAACCATAATAGTACATTGTCCTATGATTGTTGGAGGTCCTGCATGTTCGTCCCAATATTTTCTAGTTATGAAATTTAAAGGGGTATATTAGTCCTTTCCCACTTTTTAACATTAAAACTATGTTATTTTGGATATTTTGAGGATTTTTATTGAGATTAATATTACCCTAATCCCTTATTAATTCGAAAAACATCTGATACTTAGTTCCAAGAGAGAAAAGAGACGATTCCTTTCCCCAAGGCAAAGCTAGGTTCCATCATCTTTGGGTTACCAATCCAAATGAATTATCCCAGATTTCCACCAACAGGTATGTAGAATTTCATCAATGGGTCCCTATCACCTATTGAGTCCCAAAGTTAACCCAACTCTCTAGTTTAATTCCTTCTTGACAATTTATAGTTTATGGATATTTGTAAATTCATTGATATATTAGTCCTCTGGTTTCATTGAGATATAAATTATTTTATCATAAATTTTAATATTATTAATACATCATGGTTTCAATTCTATTTATATTGTGAAATCCATAAGTGTTGGACTTGTGTTATTAATCTACTTGAATTCATTCAGTTTATGAAATTAACATAATAGTTTCATTCTTCTAAGATTATGGGTTATGAATACCTGACGACCAAGGATTTCATGCACATACTTTTAGGTACTATGTACCCCAGTTTACATATTTTGAATGATTTAAGATAATGTATTTATTTTCAATCTTCAGAATATTATTTGCATTGAGCATGTTTATGTTACTAGTGTCCTTCATGTGTGAATAATACTTAGCACCGAGCAGAAGCAGGGATAAAGGACTATCCGATAGTTAGGTTGACACCTTTAGTAGAAGTCTCTATATCCTATAACTACAGTTACACCATAGGTTTTAAGGGTCTCTCTTTTGGATAGGCTTTACACATTTATCCTTTGGACATTATTTTAGTAGATCTACTTCATCAGTGTTTGTACCCTTGGAAAGTTATTAAACACCCTTCCAACTGGGGTTACAAGTTGGACCTCAGTTAGCTTACATTGGGGTATGTTGGTTATTAGTATCTCCAGCAATTCAATCTATAATTTATCATATAGATTTAGATTTTTGCATGACCTTGCAATTAGTTATTCAGTTCATTATAAAACACATGTTCATTACTTGGTATTATTTTATTTTATCATGTACGATGCATATCTTATATTAGTTATTTCCTATCTCACATTCTTAGTATGTTCAAAGTACTAATCACATACTTTATTTTGCACTTTATTGTCTCATAATATAGGTCCTGATGCTTGACATTTAGATCACCCTAGTATGAATTTTATCATATCCTTAGCAATATTTGGAAGATCCCTTATCATGTGAAGTCTTGTGTTAGCATTTCATTTCCTTTTCTCCTAATCGTGTCCATTTTTCAGATAGTTAAGGTTAGCTGGGGGCTTATCCTAGAAACTCATCTTTGTAGAGGCTTTTCAGACTTATAGTTAAATATCCAACTTGTGATTTTAGATTCCATTATTGATGATTGGTTTTATTTTGACTACATGTTTCATTATTCACTTCAGATTTTTTATAATTATTTTATATCAATCTTTTTGGATTTCTTAATGTTTTGCTAGGACATGGGTTAGCTTGGGTCACTTGTGACATTAAGTAGGGTGTTACAACCCCGGGGGTAGTCTAGAGTCATAATAGTTAACTAGTTATTTTTAGTCATTTCTTAAGAATTAGTTGTTGTTAGTTTATTATTCTAGAATTTCCATTGTATCCTTGAAAACATGTTTGAAATTTAGGGATTGGATTTTTTATGACTCACCTACTTGTTGACTAATTTTTAATACCAACAAAAGTCATTGTCATTGTGCGTATTTTGAAAATATGAAGTGAAAAAGTTGATATTTGTTCATGGTTTTAATTAAAAGATATTATTGAGATTGATTTTGTTTTGATTGAGAACAAGCAAAGTCTTTAAATTGGAGGTGTTGATAAGTAGAAATTTTACCACTTATTTATATCTCCATTCTTATGATTTTATGTCATTTATGTATAATCTTATGCTTTATCCTTTGAAAACTATTTATTTCAGGTATGTTAAGTTTTAAAATTAATTTTGATGGACTAAAGAGGAAGTAAGAGAAAAAGGAGTTGAAAATAAAATGCTAGAAAAGACAAAGGAAAAAATGCCATCAGGTACTACTTATGCGGTGTCATCAAACCAAGTCAACCATCGCTAATATGGCTTAAGCGTTTCTTGAAAAGCAAACCAAAAATTATCAAAATTTGTTTAAGTAGTCAGGTCAAAGTCAATAGAATCAGTTATTCAACATTAGACTGATTAAACAACCATCGAATATCTATTCATGTACAAGTATGGGATTTCACATCGTTTAATCTCAAAATCCATTAAACTCATTCACATATTTTTGTCATATTTCCCAACCTTGAAGGCTAGGGTTATAGATACAACGCCCTTGGAGTAAAGTTTTGGAAGCTTAGTGGTGACAAATTCTCATTCCTTTCTTTATTTCCTTGCTTTGCATTAAATTTTTGGTGTAGTTAAGTTCATACTTGGATATTGTAGTTAGAGATAATGGAATATTTATGTCTTAAATTTGGGTTTTGATTTTATGTTATCCTTTAGTACTGATTGAATATTCTTGATTTATAAATGGGTTTTGATTGTTTAAATTAATTTCATGGTTTATCGGTTTCTACTTTAGTGAAGCTTGAAAGAGGAGATTAGAGTGGAAATTTACGATCTAATTTGATTACTACTTGGAAGAGATTAATTTGGTCGAGAAATATTTACGAAACATTATTTGGGACATATGACCCACTAATGGATTTAATATTTGACATGGTAAAATCCTAGTGTATCCATAGATGGGAACTATTTGGGCTTGAATTTGGCTAATATTTAACAGAATTTAACCAAGAAATATTCGTCAATCATTCGAAAGACATGGCGGATGCTTGAGGTTCCAAGGCTAATTTTCTAACCCGTGATTAATTATTGAGTAATTATTTAAATACATTGGATTGTTGATAGAGTTGAGTCCCCTTTTTCATGCCCTTGTTTCCCTTATTTGTGAAAGTTATTAATCCAATTATTCATATGATAATTGATTCTATCCATTTTATCTTATTATATTGAAAACCCCCAAATTACTTGTATCCTTTGTTTAATTATAGTACGACTGATTTAATTACTTATTTTCTCAGCTGATAGTCACATTTTTCCTTATAAGATCAACTCTAACTATATAGTTGAGTAAATATATTGGTAATGACCGCATACGTTTCTTTCTAAAGTGTATTTGAACGTTATAATTAGTGATCTATTTTTTTATGGGATTGTTTTCTCGAAGGTTCCTTTAGGGGTTTGTGCGGAGACATAAGAGACTAGCGGAGAAGACCTCATATACCTAAAGGTAGTAGCGGCATGTATGGTAGAGGGATAGATCCTCATGGTTATTCTTTAAGAGGGTTAGATCATGGTAGACATTCTAGTTTAGTCCAGGGACCGCTACTTCTTTGGTTTGCGTCATGTATTAAAATCTCAGGCTCTATAGAAGGGATTTCCCACATCATAAATGGGGAGATGTTTCATCAGTTGCATAGAGGGATTTTCCTGTCGGGTTCTCATAGAGGTTCTTATTCTTATGATCCAAAAAATTTAGATCTTGACTTGAAAAATAAAGCTACTCCACCAGCTAAACCATCCATTAAGGAACCATTGGATTTGAAATTGAAGGCCATTCCATCTCACTTGTGATATGCATTTTTGGGGACAATAATATCTTATTGGTCATTATTGTTGCTGATTTATTTGATTCATAGGCTGAGGCATTGATTTCAGTCTTCCAAAGATTTAAGAGGTCCATTAGATGGACTATTATAGATATTGTGGGGATTCTAGTGAATATTTGTACTCATAAAATTTAGCTTGAACCGGATTATAATCCTAGTATCAACCACCGACATTATTTTCACCCTCATATGTAAGAGGTTATGAAGAAATACATCATAAAGTGGTTAGATGCGAGTCTAGTTTACCCCATTGCGAACAACAAATAGCCGGTTTAATGTGCACCTAAGAAGGTTGGGATCATTGTGGTTCAAAATGAGAAGAATGAGTTAGTGCCCATGAGATCAGTTACTGAATGGAGAGCGCGCATGGATTACCAAAATTTCAATACTTAAACAGAAAAGGACCATTTTTCTATACCATACATAGGTCATATGCTAGATAGACTTGTAGGCAGGGATTGTAACTGTTTTCATAACGGTTATTCGGGGTATAATTAGATTTCTATTTCCCTCGAAGACCAAAAGAATACTACTTTTATTGCCCATATGGTACTTTTACATTCAATAGGATGTTATTAGGGCTATGCAATGCTCTAACATCTTTTAGCATTACATGATGTCAATATTTTTTTATATGGTGGAGGACACTATAGAGATGCATTTATGGATGAATTTTTGGTTGTTGGGGACTCTTTTGATGATTGTCTAGCCTAGTTCTTCCAATACACCTCAAAGATGTGAGGAGTGCAACCTAGTTTTAAATTGGGAAAAGTGCCACTTTATGGTAAAGGAAGGGTTTATTCTCAGACCCAGGATTTTTAATAGGGGTATTGAGGTTAATAAGGAAAAAATAGAGGTAATTGAAAACTTACCTCCTCCAGTTACATTTAAAGGTATTAGAAGTTTCTTGGGTCTTGTTAGGTTTTATAGGAGATTTTATGTGGATTTCTCAGGAATTTCTAATCCATTTTTCAAGCTTTTAGAAAAAAAGATGAAGTTTGTGTTCGATGGTGCTTGTCTCGGGGCATTTGAGTGCCTTAATGAGTGATTGATATTGGTTCCTATTATTATGTCTCCTGATTGGGCTGTACCTTTTGAGGTGATGTGTGATTCTAGTGGTGTGGCCTTGGAAGCTATCCTAAGATAAATATGTGAGAAGATCCTTCAACTATCTACTATGCCAGCAAAGCAATAAAACCCATGTAGAAAAAATATACAGTTTCTGTGCATGACTCACTCGTGGAGGTTTTTGCTTTTGGGATATTTCGGCCTTATTTGATAGTGACCAAAGTCATATGTCATACTTATCATTTAACATTTAGGTTTCTTATGTCAAATAAATATTCTAAGTCAAAGATAATTCATTGGCTACTATTGTTGCAAGAATTCAACTTTAAGGTTAAAGACTGGAAAGGCAATGAGAACCAGGTTGCACTCCATTTGTCCTAGCATGGGGTGGAAGAAATGATGAAATTAGGGGATGTACTTGATATATATGATACTTTTCCAAATGAGAAGGTCTGGGAATCATCTTAATACTTGATGTGATGACCCGACCCAAGGCCTGGCTATGACAGGTATCTCAAGCCCACCATGGACCAGCGTCATGACACAAGGCTATCTCCTAGTTGTGACATGGTGCTTAAGGCCAAAGTGACCCAAGATAACCTATGATCTGGTTTCAAATATAAGCACTAGATAAAATAGTATTGAAATATCATGCGCAAAAGATAAACTGTTAAAGTTCGACTATGATATGATACTGAAATATAAACTGACACGTCTGAAACAACTTAATAGACTGAAAACTGCACCTCTTGTCTGAAAGCCTCTAAAACATAAGAAGTTGATGAAACAAACCCCCAATTAACTCTTAACTTTCTGAGATATATAATGTACTGAAAATAACTGAAGAAAATATCTTATCCCCAATGAAATAAGAGTCACCACTACTACTGCTGAGAGCTACTGAGCTGTCTAAGGATGATCAAACAGTGCGTCTGAACCAATATTATAAGACAACATAGCGCAGAAGAAGAGTATGTGATAAGTACTTTTAATGTATTGGTACGTGAGGTAAGGACTAACTGAATATACAAAGGAAACTAAACATTGATGCATGAACATGTGAAAATGAGAATGCAAGACCAAGTAAAGCATAAACTGAAATAATCTGTAAAACTAGCTAACTGAATGACTGGAAATCTCAATACTTCATCAAGAAGACCTGAAATGATATAGACTGAGTACAAAATAATACTGTGGGAGCTATCAAGTAAATGACATGCCCCAATCTAAGCTAATTGAGTCATACCTTTAACCCCAATTTGAAGGGTGTTAGCACTTATCCATGGCTATTAACAATGGCTGTGTGGATCCACTAAATTGGTGTCCCAAGGAATAGGAGGTCAGTTGTCTACTGGCAGGTGACCCCTAAGAGAATATTAGTCCTCTACTGGTGGGTGACATCTCATAAAACACGCTGGATATGTAGTTTTAGAACTTGGGGTTTGCTTCTAAATGTCCCAGTCCTCGACTGGCTGGTGAGCCTTCATCCCAAGGTTCGCTCAGTACTAAATCCTACTCCCAACTAAACTGATACATGTATGGATTACTGTGAATTGAACTAATAACTAATATTGCTCAACATGATCATAACACTATTGATAATGATAACGGAATTCATGATTTGACAAACTTAGGACTTGAACGTCTAAAACATTAGTATACACATAGGTATCGGGTGTTCATAACCCTCTAACACTGAATGATAAAAAAATAAAATAACACCACTTAAAACATTAGTAGAAAGTCATAATTCAGAGACCCAAATGATAATAAATTTAAACAAACGACTGAGATACATGAATTTGAACATGGGGAGGTGTTAAACTTGAGAGGATAACAATTTTACATGGTCTAATTCATAACTTGATAACTTGACATGTGATCTATTTAATATGACACAGATAATAGCAATTAAAAGCATGAAATATTCTAATTTACATGGAATATATGTTGACATGTATTAAATTCATATTACTAAGAAAAAAACATGGATTAATTTCATATTTAACATTGATAAATTTCACAAAAGAGGATAAAATTCATACTTGAACCACAAAGGGCTTTTGGTACTCAACGGGTGGAAGGACACCATTTATGAATACCCCACATAGCTCAATTGGTTGAGTTCTTGAAGAAAAACTTGAAATAAATCTTGCTTACTTGAATTCTTGGGGATACACTAGAAAGTATGTTCTTGGGAAAATGGGGAATGAGTTTACGTGTAATAACTAGTGAAGAATTGGGAAATGAATGCCTCTTTAGGATTATAAATCATGGATTTGGGTATTTGGGAAGAGGGGAAAGAAAAAAATACCCCCTTTAACTTAGTGAAATTTCTGCAAAAAAACACAGGTACTGTGGTACGGAGGTTATTGTGTAGGCTAACCTCTGTGTCGGAAGTCATATCGCAGAGGTCCTGCCTCCGATTCACAGAGACTAACCAATGTGACATGCCAATATCACGGAGGCTTACTTCCTTCAAGGTTCAAAATCACCCCAAACACTATCCAAAAATTTTGAAACACTTTCATGACACCCCGTTAACATCCCTAAACATCTTTTAACATAAAAATCAACATTTCGAATTAGGGAAGGCCAAAAATAAATTTCGTGATATCTTGGAGTCATAATAATAAGTAAGTCCCTTATACTTAGTGTAAAATTTATATCTTGGACCCTTCAAACATACCACTAGGAGCTAGAAGTGGACCTAGGATCTTACGAGGTATTACCATATCTATCCCCTTGGGATCATTCATCCTCGAATAAAAATGGTTAAGCCAAGATTCTAAGAAAACTGAGATTATATACTGAATACTTATGTGCTAAACTATGATTAAATAGCTGAGTCCAAAATATGATACATGGACTGATCAAAATTCATGAATTCATGCAATCACATGAGGATGGTTATATAGCTGAAATAAAAATAAGAGAATCACTTAATGTTAACCATTACCTCACACAGGATATGATTTTGTAGAGAAAAAATTAGGGATACTTGGCTTGCATAACTGCTTCTGCTTCCTAAGTAGCTCCCTCAAAGGATTGATTTCACCCTAGAACCTTAACCAAGGAAACTTATTTATTCCTCAGCCTATAAATCTGACAGTCAAGGATATCAACTACGACTTCTTCGTATGAAAGACTATCTATCACATCCACACTGTCTAAAGGAAAAATAGAAGTTGAGTCACCAATACATTTCTTTAGCAAGGAAACATCAAAAACCGTATGCACTGATGCCAAATAAGCAGGAAACACTAACTCATACGCTATCTTCCCATGACTTCTAAAAATCCTTTATGGGCCAATATAGTGAAGATTGAGCTTCCCATTCTTGCAAAATTTCTTCAGCCCTTTCATGGGTGACATTTTCAATTGAACCAAGTCACCAATATCAAACTCAAGATCTTTTCTCCTCACATTGGCATAAAGTTTCTAACGACTGTAGGCTAACTTCAGCCTTACTTCAATTAACTAAAATTTCTCCATTTCATCAAATAATGAATTTGGCCCTATCAAAGTAGCCTCAGTTGCTTTGATCCAACTAGTAGAAGATCTATATCTACTCCCATAGCGAGCCTTAAATGCAGCCATATGAATATTGGAGTGATAGTTGTTGTTGTAGGCAAACTCAATCCAAGGTAACTAGTCATCCCAACTACCCTTGAAGTCAATAACATAAGCCGTCAACATGTCTTCTAAGGTCTGAATAGTCTAATTTGCCTGACCATCAGTCTGAGGATGAAAAGTTATATTGAGATGCACTTGGGTACCAAGACCCTTCTGAAAAGCCTTCCAAAAGTGAGAGTTAAACTGAGTACCTCTATCTAAAATGATGGTCAACGAAACTCCATTCTATTTTACCAACTCCTTGAGATAGAATCTAGCATAATCCTTATCTAAATACGATATATGAACTAGCAAGAAATGGGCTACCTTGGTCTTTTGGTCTAGAATGACCCATATCGAATCATGTTGATGATGCATACGAGGCAACCTTATCACAAAACCCATGTTTACTATTTCCCACTTCTAGATGGGGATGCTAAATTCCTGAAGTGTACAACTATGCCTTTAGTGCTCAACCTTATTCTAAACTCATAAAGGTTACCCCTAGGCCTTTGGGGATCAACCTTAACCTACTAACCATTTGCACACTTAGCCAGAAAATCTACAATATCTTTATTCATACCATCCACCACTAGATTTTTTGCATATTACCATACATCTTAGTGGCTCCAGGGTGAATAAAAAATCGCACACCATGCACCTCAGCTATCAACACATGAAACACAGATTTTGACTTGACAATGAAGCACACCATCTCCCCAATAGGAGAAAACCTCACCTTTTGATCCCTCAGTGGCTCTTTCAACTAGACCAAAAAAGGATCTCTGTCTTTTTTTCTTTTACTTGGGCAACTAATGAAGATTCTAAACTATTTTGAACCTATATACTACCTTTGGTAGAATAAACCAAATGAACACCTAAACTAGAAGCTAATGAACTTCATGAACCAAGTCATTCTTATCATCCTCAACATGTGCAACACTTTCTTTCAACTCAGTCATATCCTCTCCCCAAAACTCAATGCATATCAGTCTTTCAACAATTCAAGCCAATTTCTTTGATGAAGATTTAGGTCTTTCTACGTGAACACATACTGTAAACCCTTACTATCGGTGAAAATATCAACATAAATCCCATAAAGTTAATGCGTTAAAATATTTAAGGCAAAGACAACTGCTTCTCAAGTTCATAGGTTGGGTAAGTTTTTTCTCATGGGGTTAAAGTTGTCTAGAGGTTTAGGTTATGAACTTACCTAGATACATTAACACACACCCAAGACCAACTCTTCAAGAATCACAGTACACCACAAACCTATCTGTGCCATTTGGAAAAGTCAGGATTTGAGCGAAAGTGACTTATGTCTTCAACTCTTGAAAACTCTTCTCGCAGGAATTTGACCACTAAAATTTAACTTTCTTCTAGGTTATTTAAGACATGGGAGAATTAATAAAAGAAAACCTTTCAAAAAGCAGTCTGTAATAACAAGCCAAACCTAAGAAACTCTTAATATCTAATAGAGAGATGGGTCTGGGATAGTTTCTTATTGCTTTGGTGTTTTGAGGATCAACTCAGATTCCATCACCATAAAGTACGTGTCCAAGGAAGCTATGGATCTCATCTAAAATTTGCATTTACTGAACTTAGTAAATGACCTGTTATTTGTAAAGGCTTGCAATATGGTACTCAAATGGTCTGCGTGATCACTCTCACTATGGGAATAGATAAGAATGTCATCAATGAAAACTATGATGAACATGTCCAAGTACTTCTTGAACTCTCTGTTCATCAAATTCATAAAAGTTATAGGATCATTAATTAGTCCAAAAGACATAAATAGAAATTTAAAGTGGCCATACCAAATCATGAAGGTTGTCTTTAAAATGTCATATTATCTGACTCTAAGTTGATAATAGTCGGATTTGAGCTCAACCTTAGAGAAATAGGTTGCACCTTGAAGTTATTCAAACAAGTAAGAAATTTTGGGGAGAGGATACTTATTCTTGATTGTGACTTTGCATACGAAAAGAACTGGAACACCTCATACGGAAACTTTAGCTTGATGAAACCTTTATCTAAGAGATCCTTCAACTATTCCTTTAATTCCTTTAGCCCAACTTGATCCATTCTATAAGGTGGAATATAGATTGGCTAGGTATATTGAAAGAGATCTATTCCGAAGTTAATTTCACTTTTTGGAGGAACTTTGGGAAGATCTTAGGAAACACATCTGTAAATTCATTCACCATTGAAAATGACTCAAGACTTAGAGTTTATGAATTTGATAACTTGACTCGCATGATATGGTATATACATCCCCTGGACATCATCTTTTGGACTTATGATAGGAGACAAACTAACTCATAACCACTAAAGTTATACCCCTCCACTCAAAAATTGGCTTATTAGAAAAGTGGAACTGAATAATTCTATTCTTACAATTAACTAAGTCATAGCACAAATGGAGAAAATACATGCCTAGAATGACATCAAAATCACTCATCTCTAACTCCTCAAGTCAATTAAAGTTACTTTCTGAGACACTATAACTACGAAATTTCTATATACTTGTTTAGTTATATTAGACTTACCCACTGGGGAAGACACTTGGAAAGGATCCTTTAGTATTTTAGGAATGACACCAAAGTTTACAACTATATAAGAAGTCATAAAGGAAACTGAAGCTCCAGGGTCAAACAATACATAAATGTGAAGATGGAAGACTTGTAATATACCCGTAACAACATTACAAAAACTCTCCCAAATATGTAAAGAATAGAGAGCATATAAATGGTTCTAACGAGGAACACTAGTTGCACTGGCGGTAGTGCCCTACTGAGTTGAGTGACCTATTAGAGCTGATAAAATATTAGACTAGCCCTGTTGATCAAAATTCTTTCCACTTTATATTCCCTTCTTTAACACATTTGTCCTCCTTCAGCTGATTGAACTAGCTATGAGCAACTCCCTGCAACTGGTAAAGAGCTAAGTCACCACTCTCACTCGATGTGACACCCCTGATGTTCACATCTTGCAACCCATCCAGAAACTCCTGCGGATCCACCTTAGGCTTGATTCTAGAAAAAGGGGGATACATTCGAGTAAAATCTTGGATCTTGGATGTAGCCGTATTCTACACTTGATTAGCTGGATAAATAACTTATTGATTATTCTGAGTGGCTAGAGAATGGGTTAAGGCTATGAATGTGGCCCTGAACTCAACGTGGGTAACATGGTTGTTTAGGGGATCTTCATGAATAGTTAGTTATGTAGGCTGATCCCCTTCCCTTCTTTCATTGTTTCATCTAGGGGCATTATCTATAAATGGAATGAAGGACACATTAGTAAAAGGGAATTCAATAGGGCTCATGCTCTTTTGCATGACATGAATATTGAAAGAAGGGAAACTTTCCTAACAACATCTCAGAGCCACTTGCCTATAAGTGTGGGTCGCTTCATACCCATGTATGAGATTCTACTCAACGTGACTTTTAGACTCCCTAGGATTCATTAAAACCTCTAGCTCTGATAACAAGTTTTGTCACAACCCGAGGCCACCCCTTAGTTATAATCTAACCGTGATCTAGTACCTGCTGTGAGCACTAAATAAAATAGTACTGAAAAATCATACACGGAAGATAACTAATAAAGTTATTACATGATATGATACTAAAATATAGACCAACACATCTGAAATAACTAAATAGATTGAAAACTAAACTTCTTGTCTGAAAGCCTCTAAAATATAAGGAGTTGATTGGACAAGCCCCCAACTAATTTTGACAGTCTGAGACATAGAAAAATCTAAAAATAAATGAAGAAACCATCTTTTCCTTGATGAATGAGGATTCACCACTACTACTACTACCAAGAGGTACTGAGCTGTCTAAGGATTATCTGGGAATTATGAATCCAAACATATGTTATAATACAACATAGTGCAAAAGAAAATTATGTGATCAATACTTTTAATGTATTGGTACGTGAGGTAATGAGAACTTAACATAAATAAGGAAACTAAACATGGATGCATGAACATGTAAGAATGTATACACGACCGATTAAAGCATGTATTGAAATAATTTATGAAACTGACCAATTGGATGACTGGAAATCAAAATACTTGGTCAAGCAAACCTGAACGGATAAAGATTGAGTACTGAATTAATCATTGGGAGATATGATGTAACCGACATGCCCAAATCTAAGCTAATTAGGTTCCAACCTGTAACCACAGTTGAAGGGCGGCAGTACCTTGCCACAAGTAATAACGCTAGTTGTGTGGATCCACTAAATTGGTATCCCAAAGGACTAGGGAGTCAGTCATCTATTAGTGAGTGACCCCTAAGAGAATATCATTACTCTACCAGCGGGTGACATCTCATACCCTATGATGGCTACATAGTTTTGAAACTCAGGGATTTCTACTTAAGGTCTCAGTTCTATACTGGCGGTGAACCCTCATCCCTAGGTTCGCTCGGTACTAAATCCTACTCCCAACTAAACTGACACTATTTTTTATTACTGTTAACTGAAATCATAACTGATAGTGCTCAACATGAGTAAACACATAAGTATGGTGTTCATAATCCTCCATCATTGAATGATCCTAAAATATCATAACACCACTTATGACATTGGTAGAAAGTCATAATTAAGAACCCAAAAGATATTACATTTTAACGAACGATTGAGATACGTGGATTTGAACACAGAAAGGTGTTAAACTTTGGAGGATAACAATTTCATATGGTTTAATTCATAACTTGATAAGTTGACATGGGATAAATCTAATATGGCATTGGTAATTGCAATTCAAAGCATGAAATAACCTAACTTACATAGGAAAATATGATGACATGGCTTGAATTCAAATTACTAAGAAAAATAACATGGATTACTTTCATATTTAACATGGCTAAATTTCACGAAAGAGGATAAAATTAATGCTTGACCCAAAAAGGGATTTTAGGACTCAATGGGTGGAAGAAACCCATTGATGAACACCAAAAATACCTAAATTGGTTTAATTCTTGGAGAAAAATTGAAATTGGATCTTGATTTCTTGAATTTTTCGGAAGACGCTTGAAATTATGTTCTTGGGGAAAAGGGGAATGTGTTCATGTATAATAACTTATGACGATTGGGGAAATTAATTCCCCTTTTAGATTATAAATCATGGATTTAGGTGTTTGGGAATAAGGGAAAAACCAAAATGTCCCTATTTAAGTTAGTGATATTTATGTACAAATCATAGCCTCTATGTCCTAAATGTTATCGTGGAGGCTAACCTCTATGTCGCTGACCTTATCGCAGAGGTCCTGCCTCTATGTCTTAGAGGTTATTGCAAAGAATAACCTATATCACATGCATATATCGCAGAGGCATACTGCCTCTAGGGTCTGAAATCACTCCAAACCTCATCTAAAAATTCTGAAACTCTTCTAATATACCCCTTTAACATCCCTAAATATGTTTCAACTCAAAAATCAACGTTTCGAATTTTGAAAGGCCAAAATAATTTTGTTGAAATCTTGGGGGATTGAAAATAACTAAGTCCCATATACCTAGTGTAAAATTTAAGTGTAGGGCCCTTTAAACATACCACAAGGAGCTGGAAGTGAGCCTATGATCTTATGTGGAATTACAACCAGAGACTGTCCCCTTAACCTAACCTTAAGAGCACAACAATAATAATAAAGCAGAAGCCAATTCAAGATAGAAATAAAAACAAGAATATGTAACTCAAATGAAACTAAGAGTCAACACAAATCAAGATAGAAATAAAAACAAGAATATGTAACTCAAATGAAACTAAGAGTCAACACAATAATCATCCCATATTTGTCCATAATAGCCTCTAAAATCAGAATAGCAACAAAGTTGGAACATCACCCAGACTATTACCAAATGAATCCAAAAGTACTGACTCAATAAAAAAGAATAATGAAATGATAAGGCTTTCCAAAGAATGGAGGATCACCACTTCATAATACCTGAACAAACTAGCTTAACCACCTAAAGCGGCACAGGAGTAATAGAAAAGTTTTTGGACCCTACATTATTAAACAGTGTAGTATTCTAGGACGGTCACTAGGATAAGCACTGGCACATAAAGTGATAACACAATACCATGTTCAAAATCATATAAAATTACATAAACACGTTCATATATACATATATTTAGGATGCCGAGATAGGGTAAGGTTCATAAACATGAGAGTTTAAAATCATTAACCTAGACTGTGTAGCTCTTTCAATCCCAAAGAAATCCATGGGCTATATAGGTTTTGCCTCCCCTAATGAAAGGGCCCATTTAAGTGTTAACCACACGAATCGAGGAAAAACTTAGGGAAAACTAAAGTCACCACAGGAAATAAACTCATCAAATATATATATATATATACACACATCAAGTGTGCACCAAACACAAGGTCATATAGACCCCTAACGCCTACAAACGTGGTATCTAGTGTTCGTCCCTCAGGGACTTACACCTTGAAGGTGAGCTACACAACCCCCTATAAGTCCAAATTAAAATCAATTTGTAGATAATTCCAACCATTACCGAAGAGTCATCAATCAAGGAATTTAACACTTGGTGTCGTCATACCAATGTGCTTACAAGCTAAATTTATCATGTCAAACCAATTCACACTACCAAATTGGACTCCCAAGTTTTAATAAAAAAAAAAAACCAAGGCCACCAAGGCCATCCAAAACCCTATTCATATCCATTAATATTTTAGTGCAATTCAATGGGTTCAAAACAAGTTAAACCATGCAATTTTCCATTTTTAGAACAATGATTATAAAGTGGATTAGGGCTAATGCCAATTCAAAGTCTAAATTTAACCAATTTGGGGAAACCTTTGTTCCCAATTCCAATCATTTAAGTGATACACCAATTCAGTCGCCAAAACATTAGTTCAAGGAATTAATAATCGATTTAAAACATGGGACAAGTAATTTAATTTGTAATAACCAAAACCCCTCAACCCACTTTCAAAGCCTACAATTTAAATCCCATGAAGATCCATTAAATTCATTCGATTATGTAAAACTTAAGTTTTGGGAAGAGAAATATGCCTTAAATACACTAGAAATTAAAGTCAATTTGATGTTCGGAGCCCGGAGTAGTTACTTCTTAAAAAACCCTTGAGCTTTCTTGGGTGGAGGTTAATAATGAATAAAGTAGATTTTGATCTTTTAAAACTGAAGGAAAAGGGTCACTTTTATGTTTATAAGTCGTACAAGGGGTAAAATAATAAAAAGAATCTCAACCCATGTAAAAAAAAATTAAACTAGACAAAATAAAAAAAAACAGCATGGCATGCTTATAAGTCGTACAAGGGGTAAAATAATAAAAAGAATCTCAACCCATGTAAAAAAAAATTAAACTAGACAAAATAAAAAAAACAGCATGGCATGCCAATATCACATAGGTTAGCCTCCATGCCACTCCAATATTGCAAAGGTTAACCTCTATGACACGGCCTTATCGCGGACCCTCATTGAGTCGGTGTCCCTAAATGACCTTGAACCCCTTCTGAAAAATCCAAAACATCCCCAAAGCACCTTTTTAAAATCTCTAAACATAATTTAAGTCAAAAATCAACATGACACACGTGGGAGGATCAGAAATAAAATGATCAAAATTTGAAGGTATCTTACATTACCCCCTTAGGATCATTTATCCATGAATGATCAGTTACGATACTTTTAGCATGAGAATAACAAGAGTACAACAGAACGTATTAACAAACTCAAAAAGTGACAAGAGGAAAACAAAACTTATACCTTAAGCTTTTTCATCAAACCTGAGGAACAAGAATGGATACTTGGCCATCATATCTTCCTCAACTTTCCATGTAGCTTATTCTACCATTTGATTTCTCCAAAGAACCTTCAACGAGGTTAGATCCTTGGTCCTCAATCTACGAACTTGACTATCCAATATCTCTACCAGGATATCCTCATAAGTCAAGGAATCTATAACACCAATATCCTCAATAGGAACTATCAAGGAAGGATCACCCACACACTTTTCAGCATGGACATATGAAAAATGGGATGAATTGATCCCAAACTCGAAGACAAATTTAATTCATAAGTAACATTACTAATTCTCCTGAAAATCTGATATGGACCAACCTAATGGGGATTGAGCTACCCCTTGTTTCCAATACTCATGACTTCTTTCCGTGGAGACTTCTTCAAGAATACCTAATAACTTTCTTCGAACTTAAATTCTCTTCGTCTCATATCTGCGTATGACTGTTGGGGAATTTGAGAAGTCTTAAGTCTTTCTCTAATTTATTTCACCGTTTCCATGTCTCGGTGAACAAAGTCAGGATCAAACAACCTAGTCTTACCAACCTCAAACCATCAAATTTGATACCTACACATACCGTCATAAAGATTTCCAAAAGGGTCTATCTGAATACTAGAATAACAACTATTATTATTTTCAAACTTAATAAGAGGAAAATGTTCAACCGAACTTCCCTTAAAATAGATCATACAATCCCTTAGCATATCCTCAAAAGTCTAAATAGAATGATCTTTTTGCCCATCTATTTGAGAAATGAAAGTAGTACTAAGGTTCTCCCGTGTACTCAAAACTTTTTAAAATGAATGACAAAAGTGAGAAGAAATTTGTGTACCTCGATCTAAAATGATTTAATAGGCACTCAATGTATCTTAAAATCTCTTCAATGAACAACTTAGCATAGTCCTCTCCTATTTATTTAGTCCTCATAGGAAAGAAGTAAGCAGACTTTTTCATTCTATCCATAATAACCCAAGTTGAATCGTACTTACTACAAGACCGCAGAAGACTCGTAATGAAATCCATACTGATTATCTCTCACTTACATATAGGTAAATATATCTCTTGTGATGTACCACTAAGACTCAAATTTATAACCATAACTTACTGACAAACAATATATTTGGCAACAAAATTTGCCATATCCCTTTTAATATTTTTCAACTAGTAGATCTCCTTCGAGTCTTGATATATCTTAGTTGATACCGGATGAACTGTATATCTAGACTCAGATTCTTAGTTAAGGTCCTTTCCCATAGCCCATCAACATTAGAAATGAACAACCTACCTTGATACCTTAAGATGCCATCTCCGTCAATTTCAAAAGCCATAACCTTTTACTGATCCACATCTTCTTAATCTTCACAGGTATGGGATCCAAAGCCTGCTTTTACTTTACCTCGGCACTAAGAGATGATTTTACCACTTCTTAAATAATAATTCCCCCATCTTTAGAGTCTATAAGATGGACTCCCAAGTTAACTAGCTATGCATATTCGTCACCAATACCTTTTCCTCCTCATCAACATAGGATAAGCACCCCATAAATAACGTACTAAGAGTATCAATAACATTAACTTTACTTGGAATTTAGTGAAGGATCATGTCAAAATCCTTAAGAAACTCAAGAAACTATCTCATCTTGAGATTTAACTCCTTCTGAGTAAACACATAATGCAATCTCTTATGATCTGAATAGATGTCAACATGCACCCCATACAGATAATAGCGCCAAATATTCAAAGTAAAAACCATAGCTGCTTACTCCAAGCCATGAGATAGATAGTTCCTCTTATAAAACTTAAGCTGCCTTAAAGAATAGGCGATAACCTTACCATGCAGCAATAAAACACAACCCAACACATAATGCAATCTCTTAGGATCTGAATAGATGTCAACATGCACCCCATACAGATAATAACGCCAAATCTTCAAAGTAAAAACCATAGATGCTTACTCCAAGCCTTGAGATAGATAGTTCCTCTCATGAAACTTAAGCTGCCTTGAAAAATAGGCCACAACCTTACCATGCAGCAATAAAACACAACCCAGTCCCATACGAGATGCATCAAAAAACACATAAAAACCTTCAGTATGCTTAGGTAAGGTCAAAACTGGTGCAAAAATTAACTCGTCCTTACACTTCTCAAAATTACCCTCATAAGCATCGGACTATAGAAACTTAACCTTCTTCTAAGTTATTTTCATCAACAGAGTAGTAATAAAAGAGAAACTCTTCATAAACCTCCTATAATACCCAACCAAGCCTAAAAAGCTCCTAATATCAATTGGAGTTATGGGCCTAGGCTATTTCTTAACTGCATTAACTAACTGTAGATCCACCTTAATTCCTTCGCTAGAAATAAAATGCTCAAAAAGGTCACATCGCGTAACCAAAATTCACACTTAAATTTTTTTTCATACAACTTCTACTCCTTAAGAGTCTGAATCACAATTCATAGGTGATTGGCATGATCATCCTCACTGTTAGAGTACACAAAGAGATCATCAATGAAAACTATTATAAACAAGTCCAAGAACTACCTAAATACCCGATTCATAAGATATATGAAGGCGATCGGAGTATTGGTCAACCCAAATGAGATATTCAAGAACTCATAATGACCATACCAGGTTTGGAAAGTTGTCTTGGGAATACTAACCTACCTAATTTTTAATTGATGATAACCCAAACAAAGATCAATCTTGGAGAAACATGTATCACCCTGAAGAAGGTCAAGAAAATCATCACTCGTAGGAAGCGGATACTTATTCTTTACTATAACATTATTCAGCTGGTGATAGTCTGTACAAATCCAAAGAGTCCCATCTTTCTTCTACATGGAAAGTATTAGAGCACCCCACAAGGAAAAACTAAGATGGATGAAACCCTTATCAATAAGATTATTCAATTGCTCCTTTAGATCCTTTAATTCAAATGGAGACAATCTATAAGGAGAAATAGAAATATCTTGAGTATTCGATAGAAGATCAATCCCAAAGTCTATTTCCTTATTCGGAAGAATTTCAGTAAAATCACCTAGAAATACTTCAGGAAATTCATTAACCACAAGGAATGATTGCAAAGGACTTTTAGAATTAAAATCCTTAAACCAAACTAGATAATATAAACACCCTTTTAAAATATATTTCTATGCTCTAAGAAAGGAAATAAACCTCTCTTTGGGTACTAAGGAATTCCATTCCCTTTCAATCACTAAAAATAAACCTCCGTTTGGGTACTAAGGAATTTCCATCCCATTAAATTACCGGTTCATTAGGAATATGGAAATTAACCTTTTGGGTCCTACAATCAAGAGAAGCATGGCATGAGTGAAGCCAATACATCCCTAAGATTACATTGAAATCCACCATATCCAGCTATATAAAATCTACCAATGTCTTCATCTGAAAGATAGACACCACACAACCCATATAGATCTTTCTAGAAATCATAGAATCACCTATTGGAGTAGACACAAATATGGGGTCAAAATGTTTTTAGGACCAAAACAAAATGTACAGCTACATATTCAGTCACATAAGAAAGGTTCTCACCCATATCAAGACAATAATAAACATCACTAGAAAAGATCTATAACATACCAATAACAACATATTGAGATACCTTAGATTACTTGAGAGTAGAAAATGCATAAAGGCAATTCAAACCAGTGTCGGTAACAGAAGTAGCGCCCTTTGGTGTAGGAGCTGATGATATGGCAATCGAAACTTTATTAGCTACAGTGGAAACCTTGATTGAAGGACAATCTCACTACATATGAACAAGCTGACAATAATTATAACACCAATCTTCCCCTCTTTACAATATCTATGGTGAAGATTCCCACATCTACGACTAGGAGGCTAAGGTAGAGCTTACTGAGCTCCACAAGCCTTATACTGCACACTCTGTGCCTTCAGACCATTGCTATCCTAAAAACAAATAAGAATTGCCCTATATCTTCTTCTTTCTCCACTGTCTACCATCTTTCCCACTAATCTGATGACCCTTGCCCTACTCAGAATACCTAAACGTCCTATTTAACCTTTCTTCTATTTCTACCTATCTCTTTTTTTAATCCTCTACCTGTTGTATATTAACTACAATTCGAGAGATATCCATATCATTATTCAACATTGCAACCTTAAACTCTAATGCCAATTCATGGCAAAAACCAGTAGCAAAGTTCCTCAACTTATATCTCATGATATATGCCAACTCTAGAGCAAAATAAGATAACTGATAAAATTTTAATGCATAATCCTTCATATTCATCTTCCACTACTTCAAGTTCACAAACTCTTTAGTTTTATTGTCCCTTATCTCCTTAGGAAAGAAGTGATCAAGAAATGACCATGATAAGTCATCCCGCATAGCCTATTAAGCATAAAGAGTGGTAAAATGTAACGCCCCAAATCTGGAACCTGGAATACTACACAATACTTATGACCCTGAAGGACCGCAACCTAACCCATGACTCCTTCAACCTAACCCATGACTGATATCTGTAACTGAGCACTAAATGATAAATTGTAAATAAATAGAGTATAAGTTATAAGGACATAAGGCTCAAACCTGAACTTATACTGAATATAATACAATATCTATAGTGGGGTATGACAATACCTAAAACATAGATAAACTTTTTGAAACATATTGTAGTTCGAAAGCCTCTAAACTGTCTGAAAACTGTGTAGTTTATTTGACATATCCCAATTAACTCTGAACTACTAAAATAATAAAGTAATAAAATAATCATGCTATCCTCGAATGATGAGGACTCACTTCTAGTCTGGCTGCTGAACGTCTGATCTACTAAGGATGCTTAGGAGCTCGTGCTTTTAAACCTATAGTATAAGATACCACAGCATAAATGCATTAGTACATTCAATGTACTGGTATGAAAGTGTGGTAGGCTAAATGCAAGGGGTCATATGCATGAAAAATAATAACTGACTGTATAACATGAACGTGATAATACATGCATGAATACGTAACTATAACTGAGATCATGATAACGCTGACTCATGAATCTTGATAACGTGGATTTACTGATATTTGAGTAATAATACTAGGATACCAAATGACTGAGTCTATTAAATACTGAGGAACTAATGTCATATTACTTATAAAGAAATGACTATTTCTGACAGTTCTGATTATGAAGAACTAGTCTTATTGACTGTATCTGACAGTCCTAAAACTAAATACTGATAACATGTGTTTCATATAATTAATATACTATTTACTAAGTTTGTGATAAAATGATTACTCAGTCTGAATACTGATAACATGAGTGACTGTATCTGACAGTCTTGATACTGATGGAACTAGCTAGGTTCTGCACTGTACTAATTTGACTGTGTCTGACAGTCCTAGATTGTAGTAGAACTGAACTGATTTCTAATACTGAAACTAGATCTGAAACTGAGACTGTGGGAGGTAATCATCTAACTGACATGCCCTAAAACTGAACTAGTGGGTTCCAACGTATAACCTCAGCTGGAAAGGTGTCTGTACCGTGCCACGGGTATAGACAAGCTATGAGTATACCCTTTCTGACAAGGAGCTCTTCCATCAACCCATCCTAGTAGAAAACTCAAATGAGATGTACAAATCCATAAACGCGTAGGGTGCAGCTAAACCTATGGTGGCTACGTATTTTTAGAACGCAATGACCACTTCTAAGGATTATACCCTCCACTGAATAATAGCTGAGTCCCCATCTTTGGGTTCACTCAGTGCTGAATCCGACTCACGTCTGAACAGACACTGAACTGATTAACTAAACCTAACTGATACTAATGGTATTTTTTAGTAGAGCTAAACTTAGTTCACTGATTCCCGTTGACTGACAGAATACTACTGAGATCTGAGGACTAACGGAGAGTACTAAAGTTATTAAGATTTCTGGGAATACTGAGGTTATCGAGATTACTGAGTACTAATATTACTGAGACCACTGAGGTTACTGAGATTACTAAGTAGGACTACACTGATACTGAATTTACTGAGTTTTCTTGATTCATGAGTCTGACTGAATTTTAAGGATCATGGCTTGACTTAGAGTATCTCGAAAACATGACACTGGCTCTAGGCACACCACTAAATTGTTGGGTACAAGTACCCGCAGGAGTCGATAGCATGAAACTAACAGGACATGAGACTTCTTGAGCACATAACCAATATCAACAATTCATAATACATTAATTTAGGGATTTCGTGAATCACATGGTTATCATAGTTTTGTACATAAATAGAATTGAATATAAACATGTTATACTTTTATCAACTGAATCTCATGGACATTCCCTCGACCATTCATAATGCACACAATATCTTAGAAGTCATTCTTAGTCATAGGGTAAAGCATACACTTATCACTTGGATCATAATTAAGCTATAATGCATATTTCTATTCTCTTAGGCATTTTATGAAACACCTAGGATGCATGACTTAGGGCATAGACATGACCATCAAATTAATACAGCAAAACTCCATATTTCAACTAATTTTCACATGTTTCAAACCATATACTAGCATAGGTTCATGAACAACACGTAAAGATTCCAACTTGGGAATCATACAATCATAATCACGTGAACATAATCAACCCACAACAAAATATTCACCATACAAGATTTAAAACGTGATTCTTGGGTTTTATGTATGAAAGGAATCTATGAATGAACACTGTGCATACCTTAGTTCTTGATTCTACGAAGATTGATGGAGATATTCTTGAATTTCACTCTTGGATTTAAATCCCCAATTGAAAACCCTAGCTTGTTCTTGAGAGAAACTAGAGAGAAAACATATATTTTTGGTGAATTATGGCTGAATCACATGTTATTGGGTATATACCACTAGGATCTAGAAGTCGACCTAGGATCTTATGGGGTATTACAATAAATCCCACTTGGAATCATTCATCCTCGAATAAAAATAGTTAAGCTGAGATACTAAGAAAACTTAGATCATATATTTAATACCTATGTGCTAAACTATGATTAAATAGATAAGTCCGAAATATGATACATGGACTGATCAGAATTCATGAATTAATACAATGACATGAGGATGGTTATATAGCTGAAATAGAAATGAGGGAATTACTTAAGGATAACCATTACCTCACACAGGATATGATTTTGTAGAGAAAAATTAGGGATACTTGGCTTTCATATCTGCTTCTACTTTGTAAGTAGCTCCCTCAAAGGATTGATTTCACCCAAGAACCTTAACCAAGAAAACTTCTTTATTCCTCAGCCTATAAATCTGACAGTCAAGGATATCAACTAGGAATTCTTCGTATGACAAACTATTTATCACATCCACACTATCTAGAGGAAAAATAGAAGCTGAGTCATCAATACATTTTTTTAGCAGGAAACATGAAACATCGGATGCAGTGATGCCAAATATGTAGGCAACACTAACTCATAAGCTACCTTCCCATAACTTTTAAAAATCCTTTATAGGTCAATATAGTGATGATTGAGCTTCCCATTCTTACGAAATCTCTTCACCTCTTTTATGGGTGATATTTTCAAATAAACCAAGTCACCAACATCAAACTTAAGATCTTTTCTCCTCACATTGGCATAAGATTTCTAAGGACTGTAGGCTATCTTTAGCCTCGCTTGAATTAACTAAACTTTCTCCATTTCCTCAAACAATAAATTTAGCCCTATCAAAGCATCCTTAGTTGCTTTGAACCAACCAATAGAAGATCTATATCTGCTCCCATAGAGATCCTTAAAAGGAGCCATATGAATATTGGAGTGATAGCTATTTTAGTAGGCAAACTTAATCCAAGGTAAGTAGTCATCCCAACTACCCTTGAAGACAATAACTCAAGCCGTCAGCATGTCCTCTAAGGTTTGAATAGTCCACTTTGCCTGACGATCAATCTGAGGATGAAAAGTTGTATTGAGATGCGCTTGGGTACCAGGACCTTTCTGAAAAGCCTCCCAAAAGTTAGAGTTAAACTGAGTACCTCTATCTAAAATAATGGTCAATGAAACCCAATTCCATTTTACCAACTCCCTGAGATAGCATCTAGCATAATCCTCATCTAAACACGATGTATGAACTGGCAAAAAATAGGTTGACTTGGTATTTAGGTCTGGGATGACCCATATCAAATCATGTTAAAAACACATATGAGGCAACCCTATAACAAAACACATGTTCACTACTTCCCACTTTAGATGGGGATGCTAAACTCTTGAACTGTACAACTAGGACTTTAGTGCTCAACCTTATGCTAAACGCCTGAAGGGTTACCCTTAGGCCCTTGGTGCTCAACCTTAAACTACTAACCATTCATATACTTAGCCAGAAACTCTACAATATCTTTCTTCATACCATCCACCAAAAGATTTCTTGTAAATTACCATATATCTTAATGGCTCCTGGGTCAATAGAAAATCGCACACCATGCACCTTAGCTAAAATTTGTGGTATCAGACCATCAACTCATGAAACACATAGTTTGCCTTTAAAATGAAACACACTATCTCTCCTTAGGAGAAAACCTCAACCTTCTGATCCCTCACTGCCTCTTTCTACTAGACCAAAAAAGGATCACTGTCTTTCTTTTCTTTTACTTCGGCAACTAATGAAGATTCCGAACTATGTTGAACCCATATACTACCTTTGGTAGAATCAACAAAATGAAAACCTAACCTAAAATCTAATGAACTTCATGAACCAAATTGTTCTTATCATCCTCAACATGTGCAATACTTTCTTTCAACACTCTCATATCCTTTCCCTAAAATTCAACACATATCATAGTCTTTCAATAATTCAAACCACTTTTGCTGATAAAAATTTAGGTCTTTCTACGTGAACACATACTGTAAACCCTTATGATTTGTCAACATATCGACATAAACCCTATAAGGTAATGCCTCAAAATAGTTAAGGCAAAGACAACTGCTGCCAACTCAAGGTCATAGGTTGGGTAAGTTTTTTATCATAGGTTTTAAGCTTTCTAGAGGTTTAGGATATGAACTTACCTCACTGCTATAAAACACACCCAAGAACAACTCTTGAAGAATCATAGTACACTACAAACCCATCTGTGCCATCTGGAAAAGTCAAGACTTAAGCGAAAGTGAGTCAAGTCTTCAACTCATGAAAACTCTTCTCGCAGGAATTTGACCACTAAAATTTAACTTTCTTCTAGGCTATTTAAGACATAGGAGAATCAATGAAAGAAAAACCTTCAACAAACAATATGTAATATCTATAAAAACCTAAGAAACTCTTAATATCTGATAGAGAGATAGGTTTGGGAAAGTTTTTTATTGCTTAGGTCTCTTGAGGATCAACTTGGATGCCATCACCACAAAGGACGTGACCAAGGAAAGATTTGGATCTTATCTAAAATTTGCATTTACTAAACTTAGAAAATGACCTGTGATTTGTAAGGGATTGCAATATAGTCCTTAAATGGTTTACATGAGCACTCTCACTATGGGAATAGATAAGAATATCATCAATGAAAACTATGATGAATATGTCCAAGTACTTCTTGAACACTCTGTTCATCAAATTCCTAAAAGTTGTAGGTTCATTTATTAGTCCAAAAGACATAACTAGAAATTTAAAGTGACCATACCAAGTCATGAAGGTTTTCTTTGAAATGTCATATTATCTGACTCTAAGTTGATGATAGTGAGATCTGAGCTCAACCTTAGAGAAATAGGTTGCACCTTGAATTTAGTCGAACAAGTAAGCAATTTTGGGGAGAGGATACTTATTCTTGATAGTGACTTTGCGTACGAAAAGAACTGAAGCACCCCATAGGGAAACTTTATCCTGATGAAACCCTTATCAAAGAGATCCTTTAACTGTTCCTTTAATTCCTTAAGCTCAACTTGATGCATTCTACAAGGTGGAATAGAGATTAGCTAGGTATTTGGAAAGAGATCTATTTCGAAGTCAATTTCACTTTCTGGAGGGACTTTGGGAAGTTCTTAGGAAACACATCTGTAAATTCATTCACCATTGAAAATGACTCAAGACTTAGAGTTTCTGAATTTTTTTACTTGACTCGCATGATATGGTATATACATCCCCTGGACATCAAATTTTGGCCTTATGATAATAGACAAACTAACTCATAAGAATTAAATTTATACCCCTTCACTCAAAAATTGGCTTATTAGGAAAGTTGAAAAGAATAATTCTATTCTTATAATTAAGTAAGTCATAACATGAATGGAGAAAATCCATGCCTAGAATGACATCAAAATCAGTCATATTTAACTTCTCAAGTCAATTGAAGTTACTTTCTGAGACATTGTAACTAGGAAGTTTCTATATACTTGTTTGGCTAGAGTAGACTTACTCACTGGGGAAGACATTGGGAAAGGCTCTACTAGTATTTTGGGAATGACACTGAAGTTTACAACTGTATAAGAAGTTATAAAGGAAACTGGAGATCCAGGGTCTAACAATGCATAAATATGAAGATGAAAGACATGTAACATACCCGTAACAACATTAGGAGAACTCTCCCAAATATATCAAGAATGGAGAGCATATAAGTTGTTCTAACGAGGAACTCTAGTTGTACTGGTGGTGGTCCCCTACTGAGTTGAGGGACCTATTAGGGCTGATAAAATATTAGACTAGCCCCGTTGATCAAAATTCTTTCCACTCTGTATGCCCTTCTTTAACACCTATGTCCTCCTTCCACTGTCACACGACGTGACACCCCTGATGTCTGTCACATTTTGTACCCCATAGAAAAAATCCTGCGGATCCACCTCAGGCTGGAACTAGAATAAAAGGGATTTATTTATGTAAAATCTTGGATCTTGGATCTTAGATGTAGCCGTATTCAACACTTGATTTGATAGAGAAGTAAAGTGTTGATTATTCTGAGTGGCTATAGAATGGGCCAAGGATGTTAAAGTGGACCTAAACTCAATGTGGGAAAAATGGTTGTTTAGGGGATCTTCATGAATAGGTAGTGGTGTAGGCTGATCCCCTTCCCTTTTTTCGTTGTTTTATATAGGGGCATTGTCTATAAATGGAATGAAGAACAAGTTAGTAAAAAGGAATTCAATAAGGATCATGCTCTTTTGCATGACATGAGTATTGAAAGAAGGCAAACTTTCCTGAAAACATCTCAGAGCCACTTGCCTATAAGTATGGGTCGCTTCATACCCATGCATAAGACTATAATCAACGTGACTTTTAGACTCCTTAGTATTTATTAAAACTTCTAGCTCTGATAACAAGTTTTGTCACAGCCCGAGGCAACACCTTAGTAACTATATGTGCTTAAGGCTACAAATGACCACAATCTAACAATAATCTAGCACCTACTATAAGCACTAAATAAAACAGTACTGAAAAATCATGCACGAAAGATAACTGATAAAGTTATTACATGATATGATATTGAAATATAAACAAACACATCTAAAATAACTAAATAGACTGAAAAATAGACTGCTTGTCTAAAAGCCTCTAAAGCATAAGGAGTTGATTGGACAAACCGCAACTAATTCTGACAGTCTAAGAAATAGAAAAAACTGAAAATAAATGAATAAACCATCTTTTCCTCAATGAATAAGGACTCACCGCTACTACTACTACTAAGAGGTACTGAGCTGTCTAAGGATTATCCGAGAACTGTGCATCCAAACATATGTTATAAGACAACATAGCACAAAAGAGAATTATGCGATCAATACTTTTAATGTAATGGTACATAAGGTAAAGACAACTTAACATAAATAAGGAAACTAAACATAGATGCATGAACATGTAAAAATGAATACAAGACAAATTAAAGCATGTACTGAAATAATTTATAAAATTGACCTACTGAATGACTGGAAATCTGAATACTTAGTCAAGAAAACCTGAGCGGATAAAGATTGAGTACTGACTTAAACTTTGGGAGCTACCACGTAACCGACATGCCCCAATCTAAAACCTGTAACCACAGTTGAAGGGTGGCAGTACCTTGCTCCAAGTACTAACACTAGCTGTGTGGATCCATTAATTAGGTATCCCAAAGGACTAGGGAGTCAATTCTCTACTAGTGAGTGACCCCTAAGAGAATATCAATACTATACCGGTGGTGAAATCTCATACCCTATGTTGGCTAGGTAGTTTTGAAACTTAAGGATTTCTACTTAAGTTCTCAGTCCAATACTGGCGGTGAGCCTTCATCCCTAGTTCGCTCGATGCTAAATCCTACTCCTAACTAAACTGACACTAGTGTTTATTACTATTAACTAAACTCATAACTGATAGTGCTCAACATGAGTAAACACATAAGTATCTGGTGTTCATAACCCTCCATCACTAAATGATACTAACATATTATAACACCACTTATGACATTGGTAAAAATTCATAATTAAGAGACTCAAAAGATATTACATTTTAACGAACGATTGACATATGTGGATTTGAACACAGGAAGGTGTTAAAATTTGGAGGATAATAATTTCACATGGTTTTATTCATAACTTGATAATTTGACATGGGATAAATTGAATATGACATACGTAATTGCAATTCAAAGCATGAAATAACCTAATTTACATGGGAAAACATGCTGACATGGCTTGAATTTAAATTACTAAGAAAAAAATGGATTACATTCATATTTAACATGGCTAAATTTCACAAAAGAGGATAAAATTAATTCATCACCCAAAAAGGGATCTTAGGACTCAATGGGTGGAAGGAACCCATTGATGAATACCCAAAATACCTCAATTGGTTGAATTCTTGAAGAAAATCTTGAAATGGAGCTTGATTGCTTGAATTCTTTGGGAGAAACTTGAAATTATGTTCTTGGGAAAAAGGGGAATGTGTTTATGTATAATAACTTAAGAAGATTGGGGAAGTTAATGCCCTCTTTGGATTATAAATCATGGATTTAAGTGTTTGGGAATAGGGGAGAAAACAAAATGCTCCTCTCTAAGTTAGTGATATTCTGTAGAAAACATATCCTCTATGTCAAGAAGATTATCGCGGAGGCTAACCTCTATGTCGCTGACCTTATCGCAGAGATCCTGCCTCCATGTCTTGGAGGTTATTGCAAAGACTAACCTGTATCACATGCATATATCGCAGAGGCTTACTACCTCTAGGGTCTAAAATCCCTCCAAACCCCGTATGAAAATTCCGAAACTCTTTTAAGACACTCCTTTAACATCCCTAAATATGTTTTAACTCAAAAATCAATGTTTCGAATTTTGGAAGGCCAATATAATTTTCTTGAAATCTTGGGGGATTGAAAATAACTAAGTCCCATATACCTAGTGTAATATTTATGTCTAGGACCCTTTAAACATATCAGAAGGAGCTGGAAGTGAGCCTAGGATCTTATGTGGTATTACAATCAGAGACTGCCCCCTTAACCTAACTTTAAGAGCACAACAATAATAATAAAGACGAAGCCAATTCAAGATCGTAATAAAAAGATGAATATGTAACTTAAACAAAACTAAGAGTCAACATAGTAACCATCCCATATTTGTCAACAATAGCCTCTAAAATTAGAATAGCAACTAAGTTGGAACATCACCCAGACTATTACCAAATGAATCCAAAAGTACTGACTCAATAAAAAGGAATAATGAAATGTTAAGGCTTTCAAAAGTATGGAGGATCACCACTTCACACTAAGTGAACGAACTAGCTTAACCACCTAAAGCGGCACAGGAGTAACATAAAAGTTTTTGGACCCTACATTATTAAACAATGTAGCATCCTAGGACGGATACTGGGATATACACGGGCATGTAAAATGATAACATAATGCCATGTTCAAAATCATATAAAATCACATGCACATGTTCATATATACATATACTTAGGATGCCAGGATAGGGTAAGGTTCATAAACATGAGAGTTTAAAACCATTAACCTAGACTGTGTAGCTCTATCATTCCTAAAGGAACCCAAGGGCTATATGGGTTTAGCTTCCCCTAATGAAAGGGCCCCTCGGGAAATTACACCTTGAAGGTGAGCTACACAACCCCCTATAAGCCCAAATTAAAATCAATTTGCAGATAATTCCAACCATTACTGAAGAGTTATCATTCTAAACCAATTCACCAACCAAATTGGACTCCCAAGTTTCAATAAAAATCATAAATCAAGGGCACCAAGGCCATCCAAAAGCATGTTCATATCCATTAGTCCTTTAATGCAATTCAATGGGTTCAAAATATGTTAAACCATGGAATTTTTCATTTTTAAAACCACAATTATAAAGTGGATTAGGGTTAATGCCAATCCAAAGTCTAAATTTATTCAATTTGTGGAAACCTATGTCCCCCATTCCAGTCATTTAAGTGGTGCACCAATTTAGTCCCCAAAACATTAATTTAAGGAATGAATAATCGATTTAAAACACAGGACAAGTAATTTAATCTGTAACAACCAAAACCCCTCAACCTAATTTCAAAAACTATAATTTAAATCGCATGAAGATCCATTAAATTCATTCCATAATGTAAAACTAAAGTTTAGGGAAGAGAAATATGCCTAAATTACATTAGAAATTAAAGTCAATTTGTTGTTAAGAGCCTGGAGTAGTTATTTATTTAAAACCCCTTGAGCTTTCTTGGGTGGAGAGTTAATAATGAATAAAGTAGAGTTTGATCTTTTAAAAGTGAAGGAAAAAGGTCACTTTTATGTTTATAAGTCGTACCGGGGGTAAAAAGATAAAAAGGATCTCATCCCATGTGGAAAAAAAATTAAGCTAGACGAAATAAAAAAAAGCATGGCATGCCAATATCACATAGGTTAGCCTCCATGCCACTCCAATATTGCAAATGTTAACCTCTATGGCACGGCCTTATCGTGGACCCTCATTGAGTCGGTGCCCCAAAGTGACCTTGAACCCCTTCCGAAAAATCCAAAACCTCTCCAAAGCACCCTTTTAAAATCTCTTAACATAATTCAAATCAAAAATCGTTATGACGCACGTCGGAGGATAAAAAATAAAATGATCAAAATTTGAAGGTGTTTTACATTATCCCTTAGGTTCATTCAACCACGAATGATGAGTTAGGATACTTTTAGCATGAGAATAACAAAAGTACAGTAGAATAAATTAACAAACTCAAAAAGTGACAAGAGGAAAACAAAATTCATACCATAAGTTCTTTCATCAAACCCGAGGAACAAGAATGGATACTTGGCCTTTATATCTTCCTCAATTTTCCATGTAGCTTCTTCTACGATTTGATTTCTTCAAAGAATCTTCAATGAGGTTATATCCTTGGTCCTCAATCTACTAACTTGACTATCCAATATCTCCACGAGGATATGCTCATAAGTCAAGGAATCCATTACACTAATATCCTTAATAGGAAATATCAAGGAAGGATCACCCACATACTTTTTTAGCATGGACATATGAAAAATTGGATGAATTGATCCCAAACTCGCAGAAAAATATAATTCATAAGTAACATTACTAATTCTCCTCAAAATCTGATACGGACCAACCTAATAGGGATTGAGCTTCCCCTTCTTCCCAATCCTCATGACTTCTTTTCGTGGAGACATCTTCAAGAATACCCAATAACTTTCTTCAAACTCAAATTCTCTTTGTGTCATATCTGCATAAGATTGTTGGCGACTTTGAGTAGTCTTAAGTCTTTCACTAATTTATTACACCTTTCTATGTCTTGGTGAACAAAATCAAGATCAAATAACCTAGTCTTACCAACCTCAAACCATCCAATATGATACCTACACCTACTATCATAAAGATTTTCAAAAGGGTCTATCTAAATGCTCGAATGATAACTATTATTATTTTCAAACTTAATAAGTGGCAAATGTTTAACCCAACTTCCCTTAAAATAGATCATACAATCCCTTTGCATATACTCAAAAGGATAAATAGTGTGCTCTGCTTGCCCAACTGTTTGAGAAATGAAAGTGGTATTAAGGTTCTCCTGTGTAGCCAAAACTTTTTGAAACGAAAGGCAGAAGTGAGAAGAAATTTGTGTACCTCGGTCCAAAATTATTTAATAGGCGCTCCATCTATCTTAAAATCTTTTCAATGAAGAACTTAGCATAGTCCTCTCCTATGTATTTAGTCCTCATAGGCAAGAAGTGAGCAGACTTAGTTATTCTATCAATAATGACCCAAGTTGAATCGTACTTACTACAAGACCATGGAAGACTCATAATGAAATCCATACTGATCATCTCTCACTTCAGCATAGGTAAATATATCTCTTGGGATATACCACCAAGCCTCAAATTTATAACCTTAACTTGCTAAGAAACCATATATTTGGCAACAAAATTTGTCGTATCCCTCTTCATATTTTTCAACTAGTAGATCTCCTTCAAGTCATGATATATCTTAGTTGATACCGGATGAACTGTATATCTAGACTCAGATTCTCAGTTAAGGTCCTTTCCCACAGCCTATCAACATCAAAAATGCACAACCTACCTTGATACCTCAAGATGCCATCTCTTTCAATCTCAAAAGCCATAACCTTTTGCTGACCTACATCATCTTAAGCTTCACATATAGGGGATTCAAAGCATGCTGTTACTTTACCTCGGTGCTGAGAGATGATTTACCACTTCTTAAATAATAACTCACCCATTTTAAGAGACTAAAAGATAGACTCCCAAGTTAACCAGCAATGCATATCCTTAACTGATCCCCTTTTCTCCTCATCAACATAGGATAAGCTCCCCATAGACAACCTACTAAGAGCATCAACAACAACATTAACTTTACTTGAAATTTAGTGAAGGGTCATGTCAAAATCCTCAAGAAACTCAAGCTACTGTCTTAGCCTAAGATTTAACTCCTTCTGAGTAAATGCATAATGCAATCTCTTATGATCTGAATAGATGTAAATATACACCCTATACAGATAATAGCGCCAAATCTTCAAAGTAAAAACCACAGTCGCTTACTCCAAGTCATGAGATGAATAGTTCCTCTCATGAAACTTAACCTGCCTTAAAGAATAGGCCACAACCTTACCATGTAGCAATAAAACACAATCCAGTCCCATACGAGATGTATCACAAAATATTACAAACCATCAGTACGCTTGAAAAAAGTCAAAATTAACTCATCCTTACACTTCTCAAAATTACCCTCACAAGCATCAGACTATAGAAACTTAACCATCTTCTAAGTTATTTTCATCAACAGAGTGGTAATAAAAGAGAAACTCTTCATGAACCTCCTATAATACCTAGCCAAGTCCAAAAATCTCCTAATATCGATTGGAGTTATGGTTCTAGGTTATTTCTTAACTGCATTAACTAACTATGGATCCACATTAATTCCTTCACTAGAAATAAAATGCCCAAAAAGGTCACATCGCGCAACCAAAATTCACACTTAAAATTTTTTCATATAAGTTCTGATCCTTAAGAGTCAGAAACAACATTCGTAAACAAGTTGATTAGAGTACACCAAGATATCATCAATGAAAACTATCATAAACAAGTCAAAAAACTACCTAAACAGTCGATTCATAAGATCAATGAAGGCGATGAGCATTGGTCAACCCAAATGACATAATTACGAACTCATAATGACTATACCAGGTTTGAAAAGTAGTCTTTGGAATATTAACCTACATAATTTTTAATTTTTGATAACCAAAACAAAGATCAATCTTAGAGAAACATGTATGACCCTGATGTTTGTCGAGAAAATCATCACTCCTAGGAAGCAGATACTTATTCTTTACTATAACCTTATTCAGCTGGTGATAGTCTATACAAATCAAAAAAGGCCCATCTTTCTTCTGCATAGAAAGTATTAGAGCACCCCACAAGGAAACACTAGGATGGATGAAACCCTTATCAATAAGATCCTTCAATTGCACCTTTAGATCCTTTAATTCAAATAGATCCAATCTATAAGGAGAAATAGAAATATGATCAGTATTCTATAGAAAATCAATCCTAAAGACTATTTCCTTATTTGGAAGAATTTCAGGAAGATCACCAAGAAACACTTCAGGAAATTCATTAACCACAGGAAAATATTGCAAAGGACTTTTAGAATTAAAATCCTTAAACCAAACTAGATAATACAAAAACCCTTTTAAAATCAATTTCTATGCTCTTAGATAGGAAATAAACCTCCCTTTAGGTAGTACGGAACTCGCATCTCATTCAATCACCGGTTCATTAGGAATATGGAAACTAACCTTTTGGGTCCTACTATCAAGAGAAGCATGGCATGAGTGAAGCCAATACCCTAAGATTACATTGAAATCCACCATATCCAGCTCTATCAAATTCACCAATGTCTTTCTTTGAAAGATAGACACCACACAACCCCTATAGATCTTTCTAGAAATAATAGAATCACCTATTGCAGTAGCCACAAATGTGGGTTAAAAATATTTTTAGGACTAAAATAAAAATGCACAACCATATATACGGTCATATAAGAAAGGGTCTCACCCAGATCAAGCCAATAATAAACATCACAGGAAAAGATCTATAACATACTATTAACAATATCTGGAGATGCCTCAGATTACTTGAAAGTAGCAAGTGCATAGAGGCAATTTGGACCAGTGTTGATAACAGAAGTAGCGCCCTTTAGTGTAGGAGCTGATGATATGGCAATTGAAACTTTATTAGCGACAGTAGAAACCTTGATTGAAGGATAATCTTATTGCATGTGACCAAGATGACAATAATTATAACACCAATTTTCCCCTCTTGATAATATCTATGGTAGAGATGCCCATATCTATGACTAGGAGGATAAGGTGAGGCTTACTGAGCTCTATAAGCCTTAGACTGCACACCGTATGCCTTTAAACCATTGCTATCCTAAAAATAAATAAGAATTTCCCTATTTCATCTTCTTTCTCCACTGTCAACCATCTCTTCCACTAATTTGATGAACCCTACCCTACTCAGAATACCTAAACATCCTATTCAACCTTTCTTATATTTCTACCTACCTCTTTTTTTAATCCTCTACTATTGTATATAAAGTACAATTCTAGATATATCCATATCATTATTTAACATTGCAACCTTAAATTCAAATACCAAGTCATGGGAAAACCCATTAGCAAAGTTTCTCATCTTATATCTCATGATACATGCCAACTCTAAAGCAAAACTAGATAATTAATAAAATTTTAGAGCATAGTCCTTCACGCTCATCTTCCCCTACTTGAATTTTACAAACTCATTAGTCTTATCATCCCTTAATATCTAAGGATAGAAGTGATCAAGAAATACCCATAATAAGTCTTCCTGCATATCCTATTAAGCATCATTATCCCTCATAGCTACCCACTTCTCATACCATTGATAAGCTACAACCTTAAACTAATAATCAGGAAACTATATACCCTTTATATCAATAGTATGTATCACCTTAAAAATCTTCTCTATCTTATTAATAAACCCCTTGAGGATCGATCCAATAAAGGTTAAGGAATTTAACCTAATAAACTAGCCAACCCGAGTGAACTCAGTTGAATGAGAAATAAGGCCAACATAGTCAACTGATGAAACTAAAATGCGACCAACTGCATAATTATATAAATAGATTGACAAAAATATACATTAGAGATATATCCCTAAGGCGACTAATCATAAATTTCACCAACATGGGAAGCCTGAGAAGGACTATTAGGGATAGGTAGAACTCAATATGAGTGGTACCATGTAATGCGACAAATATAGTTCCCGAAATGCTACACAATGCTCATGACCTTGAAGGACCACAAGCTAACCCATGATTCATATCTGTAACTAAGCACAGAATAATACATTGTAAATATGTGGAATATAAGCTATAAGGTCATAGGTTCAAAACCGAACTAATACTGAATATAATACAATGTCTGTAGTGGGGTATGACAATACCAAAAACTGACATAAACTGTCTGAAATATGTTGTAGTCCTAAAGCCTCTAAACTGTCTAAAAACTAAGGAGTTGATGGGATATCCCTAACTAACTCTGAAATATTAAAACAATAAAGTAATAAAATAATCATGCCATTCTCGAATGATGAGGAATCACTGCTAGTATGGCTGCTGAACATCTTATCTAATAAGGAACTCAGGAGCTCGTGCTTCTAAACCTATAGTATAAAATACCATAGCGCAAATGCACCAGTACATTGAATATACTAGTATGCAAGTGTGGTAGTCCAAATGCAAGGGTTCATATGCATGAACAATAATAACTGATTGTATAACATAAACATCAGAGTATATGCATAAATACGTAACTGTAACTAAGATCATGATAATTCTGACTCATGAATTTTGATAACGTGGATTTACTGATATCTGCGTACTGATACTGGGATACCAAATGACTGAGTCTACGAAATATTAAGGAACTAATGTCATATTACATATAAAGGACTGACTATTTTTGGAAGTTCTGATTATGAAGAAGTTGTCTAATTTACTATATCTGATAGTCTTGAAACTAAATACTCATAACATGGGTTTCATATAATTAATATACAATTGACTTAGTTCATCATAACATGATTACTGAGTCTGAATACTGATAATATGAGTGACTATATCTGACAGTCCTTATACTGATGGAACTAGCTGGGTTCTACAATATATTAATTTGATTATATCTGACAATCCTAGATTTTACTAGAACTGAACTGAGTTCTATTACTGAAACTAGATCTAAAATTGAGACTGTGGGAGGTAAACATCTAATCAACATGCCCTAAAATTGAAATGGTGGGTTCCAACCTATAACCCCAGCTAGGAGGGTGTCCGTATCATGTCACAAGTAAAGACAAGCAGTGAGTATACCCTCTCTAATAGAGAGCTCTTCCATCAACCCTTCCTAGTAGGAAACTCAAATGAGATGAATAAATCCATAAATGTGTAAGGTGCATCTCAACCTACACTGTCTATGTAGTTCTAGAACACAATTGTTGCTTCTAAGGGTCACACCCTCCATTGAATAATAGGTGAGTCCCTGTTCACTCGGTGCTGAATCCTACTCCAAACTGAATAGACACTGAACTAATTAACTGAATTGAACTGATACTAATGGTATTTTTTAACGGAGCTAAACTAAGTTCACTAAGTCCTATTGACTGACGAAATACTACTCAGATTTGAGGACTGACAGAGAAGTACTAAAGTTACTGAGATTTCTAGGAATACTAAGGTTACCAAGATTGCTGAGTATTGATGTTACTGAGAAAACTAAGGTCACTGAGATTACTGAGTAGGACTACACTGATACTGAATTTATTGAGTTTTCTTGAGTCATGAGTCAGACTGAATTCTAAGGATCATGGCTTGACTGATAGTATAATGACAACTTGACACTAGCTCTAGGAACACAACTAAATTGTTGGGTACAAGTAACCCCAGGACTCTATAGTATGAAACTGATAGGACATGAGACTTCTTGAACATATGACCAATATCAACAATTCATAATACATTAATTTGGGGATTTCATGAAGCACATGGTTATCATAGTCTTGTACATAAATGGAATTGCATATAAAGGTGTTATACTTTCATCAACCGAATCTCATGAACATTCCCTCAACCATTCTTAATGCACACAATATCATGGAAGTCATTCTTAGTCATAGGGTAAAGCATACACTTATAATTTGGATCTCAATTAAGCTATAATGCATAATTTCTATTCTCTTAAGCATTTTATCAAACACCTAGGATGCATGACTTTAGGGCATAGACATGACCATCAAATTAATACAACCAAACTCAATATTTCAACTAAATTTCACATGTTTCAGACCACATACTATCATAGGTTCATGAACAATACATAAAGATTCCAACTTAGGAATTATACAATCATAATCACATGAACATAATCAACCCACAACAAAACATTCACAATACAAGATTTAAAACTTGATTCTTGGGCTTCATGGATAAAAGGAATCCATGAATGAACACTGTGCACACCTTATTTCTTGATTCTATGAAGATTGATGGAGAGATTCCTAAATTTGAGTCTTGGATTCGAATCCCCAATTGAAAATCCTAGTTTGTTCTTGAGAGAAACTTGAGAGAAAACGTATATTTTGGATGAATTGTTGCTGAATCACATGTTATTAGGTATATATATAGGGGTGAGAAGGTGACCCTTTTAACCCTTGGTCGTGTATTTTAATTCAGTAAAAATTCCTGACAGGACCCCTAGCAAGATGCGGCGCTATCGCATCGTGTCACTGGAATTTGACAACTCTTAATTTTGGTCCTTGGCGCAAGGCGCCAAAATTATGCAGGTTCACTGGATTTTGATGATTGCCAATTTGGTTAGCTCTGTGATGCGTTGATGGCTCAGGTGGCACCCTATCTTACTAAAATAGCTCTAGCTCTTCGCCCGGGTGTCAGATTTGGGAGAATTTGGTATCGATGGAAAGCTTATTCAATTTCCCACATGATAAAAAGTGAAATTTTTGAATATACCATATGTATATATGTGGATTCATCTTTGAAACAAGTCTTTAATATTTCTGGGATGATTTTAAGCTAGGTAGAAGTATGGGGTATTACAATATCTCTCCCTTGGGAATATTCATCCTCGAATAAGACTGATTTAGATGTGAGAAATAATAAGCTAAAGTACACACTGAACATGAATAGCTGAAACATGACTACCTGACTGACATTACTGAGATTCATACTAAGCATTTATATCTAATGCATGCTTTTATGACTGAGCTGATACATAAATCCATGATTGATAGTAATGATAATCTGATCATGCATATCTAATGCGTGAATACATGACTGAACCAAATCATGAACATGTGACTAAATATGTAAAGGTAATGATATAAAGTTTGTAATAAAAATTAATCATGGAATTGAAAACCACATATGTAACTGAAACCTAAACATGAAACTAGATAAGCTTAAGAAAATCTATTACCTTAGGCTGATTCTAAAATTAATTAATAAATATGCATTTGCCAAAACATGAGATGTAACTAGGTCTAGAACGTGATACATGAGTTGAATATCGTGATCTGAACTAAATACCTTAAATATGTGGCATACGACCGAGATTGGACCTAGAGGGTCAACCTATGGGTATCCACTACTCCAAACTATTTTCATTATGAGAAGAGAGCTGCATGTTTATGTCATAAAAGTTTTAGGGAATTATAGTGTATCTCCCCCCTCGGGACACAAAGTCCCTAGAAAAATACTAACTTGACTGCGACACTGAGGAAAACTAGGATGAGGCACAGGTCACCAATGAACTGAATCGTGACTGAGCATAGATTTATCAAACTGTATTACTTGAAATTGCGAGATCAAGCGTATGACATGATTTATAAACATTCTGTAACTAAGGTACTAAAATACTAATGACTGAGTAACTGATAGCTATATGCTATGGCTGGGTAATCCTGAAAGTGAACTAAGTTTTTGATTTAGCTGAACTAGGACTGGGACTGAGATTGTAGCTAAGGCGGTAATTAAAACTGTAACTGTAACTAAGACTCTAACTGTGATTAAATGCTGGTTTTCTATAACTGAAGTTTAGACTGGTACGGGAGCATTGAATTCTGATGGCTAAATAACTGATATCTAAAATATAACTCCCTAGAAAATAGGTCTTGGAGCATCACACGGTGCTTGAGGCTACGAGTAGCCCCAAGATAACCCTTTGAGCCATTTTCATTTAGTTCAACACAAATCAACGGGGTTTCCATAAATAACCCACATATATCAACAGAGTAATCATCATCCAAGAATAAAAGAATTTCAGAAAGATAACAAAATATGACTTATTAGTCAACTCCCAATATCTATACTAGTCTGACAAGCCTCTAAGAAAATCAATATAACCAACGAGCCATTGAGACATGCCCCAACTGACTCATACTCAGTTATCAAATGTAAATAATTCCGTGAAACCAACATCAGACATCACGTCCTTGGAACATGAGGACTCACCACAATAGAGGATGTAGAACAGTGTGCCCGAAGAATCACTGTTGAACTTGGAAATAAGCTCCTGAACCTACATTTCGAGAAAATGTAGCCCACATCCGAAGATGTCGGTGAGTACTATGGAAAGGAACCGAGTATATGGGGGTGTATGCAGTTGTATAAACATCATCATCATAAATATTTATAAGAAATATGCAGGATATATGAAAGAATCACGTAGCCCAAAGAAAATCATCATAATCATGAAGAATGAAATAAGTACAATAACATTTGTGAGTTATCATATAATTTTTCAATCACTTTCAATTCATCAAGAATATCAATTCTCATAATGTAAATATCATTTAAATCTTTTGAAAGAATAACTTTCACAATTCCACTTTCAAATCACTTCACCATTCACCATAGACACAAGGAAACACACACACTGGGAGATCCTATAACCGACATAAACCATGTGAGCTATATGGAGTCCAACGTACAACCCACGTTGGGGAGAGCCATCCTATGCTTGCCATCGGAGTAGGACTATCGATATCAAATTCATACAAACTAGTGATCACTATATAAATCAGCCTTACGCTTACTCCTACAAGGGCACATAAATCTAGGAAAGTAAGGTCTCTTTATACCTCCCACTAGGTGCTAAAGATTTCTCCCGGACATATTTTAGATCATTTCAAGGACAATCCATAGTAAAATAATTTTAGTAATATATAAATATACATCAGGAGCCATCATGCTTCCCATCTATCAAAATCAATCACGTTGTGCATTTCTTTCACACTCGAGTTCAAAACAACTCCATTAAGAACAAAAGGTCAAATCATTAAAAATATCTCAATTATTCAACATCAACATGCTTATAACACACTTTCTCAAAAATAAAACACAATTTCAAATAGGGGATTCATGACCCAAATATCTAAATCATGATAAATATCATTCAAGATTCATGCTTTATATCACCACACATGTAAATTCATCTTTCAAAATCATAAACATCAAGATTTTATAATAATCATCATGAGATATGGTTGCATGCTTCAAATTCATAAAAATCAAATAAAATCATGCCTTTGTAAAGAAAATTACTTTTGGGCACAAGAACAAAAGAGAGTTCTTGTTGAAAAATCCCACATACTTGCATGATGAACTTTAGATCGATACTCATTTTTGAGATGTCAATCATTCCTTTGAATGATTGTTCTTGGATTTCTTGAACTAGGAACTTGGAATCTTGAATAAATTTTCAGAATTAACGGTGAACTTTGGAGGTTCTTGAAGTTGGATGTAGGAGCTTAGGGTTTTCTTTTTGAGGGAGTTTGATGAAATACAACATATAATGCTTCTAATAGGCTTTAATATAGGGTTTGGATGGATTTTGGGAGAGGCGGAATGACCAAAATGCATCTAAAAATCAAAAAAAATTCTCGAATCTGTCCTTTGGTGAGCTGTTTTGATAGTCTGATGTTGATCAACCATAACATTTTACTCCGATACTCAAATTGAATGAAACCAATTTCATTAGAAAGAGGACTCTCATATATTTCCGTTGATATATAGTATCTTACCCAGATCATTGTGTATGAGGAGTTATGATTGTTTGATGTTGACCCAAAAAATTTACTTTTTGTAGGCTGAAGTAGATCGACCATAACGTTTTTCTCCGATAGACAAATTAGATGAAACCAATTTCATTGGAAAGAGGACTCGCAGAGCTTTCCATTGATATATAGTAGATCATCCATATAATTATGTACAAGGAATTATGATCGTTTAAGTTGGAGGAAAAATACTCCAGGCCTCAGTACTTTTTCCTGCTCATTTTACTATTCACTACTATTCATGGTTCAATCGAAATGTTCATAACTCGTCGCTTGGGTGTCTATTTTGGATTATCCACATATCGTTGGAAATCTTATGCGATACTCTACACAATGGTGGGTAATAATCTACGACATTTCGCACGAAAAATTTATAATTCATTCTAGAAGATAGAACCCAACAGGAAACATTCATCCTCGAATGACGCTAGAGATGCCAAGATTAGATAGGGAATAGAGCATACAGCTGAAACCATGTGTTATACTCATCACCACATCGTTTCTCACTTCGAATGCAACATAGAATGCATAAATTCAAGAAACTACAGCTGAACACACAATAAATGACAGCTAGACTGCTGCAACTTTTATCAAAAATGCATGATTTATGTAAGAACGGCACCTTCGGCTTGATCGGAAATTACATAAAATAGGTGCGGGTACTTGGATTGCATATCCACCTCATCTTCCCAAGTTGCACCCTCAACAGATTGGTTTCACCACAACACCTTGACCAAGGAAACTTCTTTGATCCTTAGTTTTCAGACACTGAAATCAAGAATCTCAACAGGAATCTCATCAAAAGAAAGATTTTCTTGAATGTCAGCACTCATAGAGGAATCCACTATCATAGCATTGCTAATATTCTTTCTAAGCATGGAGACATGGAATATTGGATGAACAGAGGACAACTCGAAAGGCAACTCGACTTCATAAGCTACCTTACCAACACGACTAAGAATTTTTTAAGGACCAACATAATGGGGACTAAGCTTCCCCTTCTTTCCGAATCTCTTCACCCCCCTTATGGGTGAAATTTTCAGATACACTAAGTCACCAACTTCAAACTCAAGGTCTCTCTTTCTAACATCCGCATATGACTTCTGACGACTCTGTGTAGTTTTCAACCTTTCCCTAATCAACTTAACTTTTTCCATAGCCTCAAATACCGAATCAAGACCACTCATAGCCACTTCTCCCACCTCGAACCTACCTATGGGTGATATACACTTCCTCCCATATAAGGCTTCGAACGGAGCAATGTCAATACTAGAGTGGAAACTGTTATTGTAAGAAAACTCTATCAACGGTAAGTGATCATCCCAACTTCCCTTAAAGTCTAGTACACAAGCTCTCAACATATCCTCTAAGGTCTGGATGGTCCACTCAGCTTGACCATCGGTCTGCGGATGAAAAGTAGAACTTAAAATAAATTGGGTACCAAGACCTTTCTGAAAAGCTTTCCAAAATTACGAAGTGAACTGAGTAACCCTATCCGAAATTATAGACAAGGGAACTCCATACAGTCTGACTAGCTCTCGGTTATACAATCTAGCGTAATCCTCAGCAGTATATGAAGTATGAACATACAAGAAATGAGAAGACTTAGTCAACCTATGAACCACAACCCAAATTGAATCATGATGGCATCAGGAAGTAGGTAAACCAATCACGAAGTTCATATGTATCTCTTCCCACTTCCAGGTAGGAATACTAAACTCTTGCATCATACCACCAGGTCTTTGGTGTTCAACCTTAACCTGTTGGCATGTTGCACACTTAGCTACAAACGCTGCTATATCTTTCTTCATACCACTCCACCAATAGATTTCCCATAAGTCTCGGTACATCTTGGTGGAACTAGGATTAATAGAATATCGTGCCTCGCGCGCTTCATCCATAATACTCTATCTCAGATTATCAATATTCAGGACACACAATCTACCCTGTAATCTTAACACACCATCTCCCCCTTGGGAGAAAACCTCTAATTTTTGGTCCTTGACTGACTCCTTCAGTCTGACAAACTAGCATCTAAGTATTGCTTTTCCTTCACATTCAAAACCAAGGAGGATAAAGAACTACTCTAAACCCCTATACAACCTTCAGCAGAGTCAAACAACCTAACCCCCAATCTAGCCAAACGATGTACATCACGAGGCAACTCTTTCTTACCTTCTACCATATATGAAACACTACCCATGGACACTCTATTTAGGGCATCCTCCATAATATTGACCTTGCCCAGATGGTTTAGCACACTTATATCATAGTCCTTTAATAATTCTAACCATTGTCTCTGCCTAAGATTCAATTATCTCTGGGTAAACACATACTGCAGACTCTTATGATTAGTGAAAACATCAACATAGACACCATACAAATAGTTTCTCCAGATTTTCAAAGCAAACACAACAACAGCCAACTCAAGGTCATGGGTGGGGTAATTTTTCTCATGGGGTTTCAAGTGTCTAGAAGCATAAGCTAGAACCTTACCCTTCTACATCAATACACAACCCAACCCAACTCTCGAAGCATCATAGTACACCACCAAACCATTAACATTATCAGGAAAAGTCAAAACAGGGGCTGAAGTGAGTCGAGTCTTTAACTTCTGAAAACTCTACTCCCAAGATTCGGACTACAAGAACCTCACTTTCTTTTCGGTCAACGAAGTCATAGGAGATGCTATAGAGGAGAAACCCTCAACAAAACGGCATTAATAGCCAGATAAACCCAAGAAACTTCAGATATCAGTTGGAGAAATAGGTCTAGGCCAATTTCTAACAGCTTCGGTATTTTGGGGATCAACTCTAATACCCTCGGAAGAAATGGTATGACCCAAAAAAGCAACTGACCTTAGCCAAAACTCACAGTTACTGAACTTGGCAAACAACTTATGATCTCTAAGGGTTTGCAAGAAAATTCGGAGATGATCAGAATGTTCATCCTCACTATGGGAGTACACCAGTATATCATCGATGAACACTATGACAACAATCCAGATATAATTTGAACACTCGATTCATAAGGTCCATGAAAGCTGCTGGGGCATTAGTTAACTCGAAAGACATAACAAGAAACTCAAAATGTCCCTAACAAGTTTGGAAAGCGGTTTTTGGGATGTCACACTCCCTAACTTTGAGTTGGTGATAGCCAGAATGAAGGTGTATCTTTGAGAAATAACTTTCACCTTCCAATTTGTCAAACAAATCATCTATTATCAGAGGGGGGTACTTATTTTTTATAGTGACTTTATTCAGTTGGCGGTAATCAATGCAGATACGAAAAGATCCATCTTTCTTTCTGACAAACAACACAGGAGCACCCTAGGGAGAAACACTAGGCCTTATGAAACCCTTATCTAGTAGATCTTTGAGTTTCTCTTTCAACTCCTTAAGTTTTACAGGGGCCATACGGTAAGGAGAAATAGATGTTGACCTCCCTAATTCTCTCAAACTTAGGAAAACATTCTATTTATACTAATTTTATCTTGAGTTGATCAATCTTATTACATCATTAATCATTAGAAGAGAACTTAACCTTCCCAAATCATCATTGATAATTTACTACCTTTAGTTTATTTCTTAGTTTGAGCAAATCAACATAAGGAGGGATCTATTGTTTGCAACCAATAGATAAGTATCATTACAAAGGAATTATCAAGATGTCCCCACAATCACTAAAACCCTAACAAATTATTAAATACATGGAGGAATAATCATAGAACCCATAACCCCAGTTGTGGGTTTTAGTTCCACATGAGATAGAAAGATATAGCAACAATTGTATTCATTATTCAAAGAAATTAAACTTACAAAAGATGATGTTTGAAGTTCGTTCTCTTCCAAATTCAAGAAGAAGCTCCCACAACCAAATAATAGAGTTGAAAATTCAATTCTAAGTTAAGAGGACCAAAAAGAGGTGACTTTGCCTTTGGAATAAGTTCCAGATACTAAATGAAACCCTAAAATCCACTATTTATATTTGTACTTTAAGAAAAATTTGAAATTAAAATTCAGTTTTTTCTCCTTTAACTGACGACATGTCTGATAGCTTATCACAAAGCTGATAGCTTATCAGAGAATGTCCTCAGACCTTTTTTAGTGTGATACAAATGTGATGGCTTATCAGGAGTCTGATGACCTATCAAAAAAGGTCATTAGCATTACTTCAATTATCTTGTGTTCTACTTCAGTATGATGCCATGTATAATGGCTTAGCAGAGATCTAATAACTTATCAGACATGTCTCTATTTTCTTGTTCTCTGCCTCAATGTGATGATATTTCTGATGGCTTATCAGAGATTTGATAGCTTATCAGACCATGTCATTAGGTGAAGTTTTCAAAACTCAATTATTTTTACCAAAAAGTATCCTTCTTGATGTAGCTTTCATATATTTCCATGCATCCTAACTTTCCTACGAAATCACATGAAATATGATAAAAAAACAATAGTAGCTACTTAAGAACTTGCAATTATTTCAAGTTAATAGTCTTAATTGTGCTAACAAAAAGCTAGCACAACAATTACTATATCCCCGCTCGACAATGTACTTCTAAAATCCAGTTAGGTAGAAGGTTAAAGGTCGGGAGACCATGATTATATTATAAAACCAATGAATCAACAACAATAATAAGTAATCTAATGAATGAATTTCAATAGCACAATATGATTGTTCATAGTGCTTTAACCTTGGGGTTTCATCCAGTGATTGTATAAAGTCTTTGCTTTTCCGCATTATTTTAGTTTTCTTTTAGTTGATAAACTTTCAAAACTCTTTTGGCTATGTTGCCCTAGTTAATCTTAATAGTTAAAATAGAATTGAATAGTTTTTTAACACAAGTCTTATTGGGTTTGATATTCAACTTTCTTTAAGTCCACTATAATACTTGGTGAGACCACGTATACTTGTGTGTGTGCTTAGCGCAACAAGTTTATGTTGCCTTTGTCGGGGACTTATAAATTGGCATCTGTATTAGTTTTTATTTTTCTTTTTTATTTCTTTGGTGCTTTACACTTGGACTTGGTGTTGAATTTGTAAGAAATGGGTTTATAGACTAGTCAGCTTGTAAGGAATAGGGAATTGGTTGAACCAAGCCCCAAACCCAAGCAATGCTTTCATTAAAAGGAGAGAAGAAATCCTTCACCCCCATATCACAAAAATTCAAGAGGAATAAGAAAACTTTTCACATATGTCTGAAAATTAGTCAGCCCATAGGATAGTACGTGCACTGGAAATCCCACTTCTGACAAATTTGACTTCCTCTTTTTAGAAATTGGCTATTGGAGGTAACTTTTAGTAGAAACAGAACATGGTGCAACTTTTGATCAGTAGTGGATAATTTATTAGGCGTTCACATAAACATCCATAGGTCTACCTGTGAAACTTTCTTGAGATCAGTGACATATTCATCCCTAATAGTGTGTTAACTGGTTATGTTAGTGTGATAGTATTCCCCTTTTCATTATTGGGGAAAGTGAAGAAGTGGTTGAAATTTGAGTTGGAAAGTTAAATAACAACCTGGGATAACTTAGCCGATAAATTTCTCATCTGATTCTTTCTATCTGGCAAGACAATGAGACTAAGAAATGAGATTGTGTGCTTCAAACAGAAGCAAGATGAGAACTTTTACTATGCATACAAGAGTTTCAAAGCTATTCTTTTGAATTGTCCATGTCATCATCCGTCCAATAAGTTACTAGCTTATACTTTTATTGAGGCACTTGATTATGACACAAAAATTTTGTTCGATTTTGTTGTAGGTGGTCAAGCATTGGAATTGTCATATAATAAGCTATACATCTTATTGAACTGGATTGCATAAGGGAATCCTGAGTTGCATTCCAACTCAAGATGTGCTACAATGAAGGTTGTAGGTATGTTAGGGATAGACCAATTAACTATTATATCCTCTCAGTTTGTTGCACTCGAAAAGCAGTTAACTACTCAGTTCAGCATGTGAAATTGGGGGTTACATAGCCTGCATCAACAATTAATGCAATTCAATAGACAAGTAGTTGGTGTGATATTTGTGGAATCAGTGGTCATTCTGTATCTATATTTGATATAAATCCTAAGTCAGTGATGTTCGTGGAAAATTCTCAAAGGAAGAATTATGGGAACGACTACAATCTAAAGTGGTAAACTCGGGCACCAAATCCATCATTGAACAACTAACAACAACAGTTTCAGCAGTAGCAGAATTAAGGGAATCGTGCAATTAACGATTTGTAAGAGATACTGAAACAAATTTTAGTTGCTTAAGGAATCATCGGTAGTAGATATAAAGATCCAGTAAGAAGATATTAAGAGCAACCAAGTGGGTAGAGAGAACTTGGAGATGCAGGTTGGGCAAATACATCAAGCACAAAATGCTAGGCCTCCAGGTGGTTTTCCAAGTAACGTTGAATCTCCTAAACAAGTAATGGCAATCACTTTGAGGAGTGGTAAAGAGCTGAATAAAGAACCTCCAGTGAAAACTAAAGAGGTAGATGCAAACATAGTTCCCCAACTGGTAAGGACAAAGTTGTTGAAAACTTGAGGAAGTCTAAATACTTGAAAAACAAAGTTTCTGAACTAATAAAGGAGATACCACAACCACCTTTCCCACAGAGGCTTAGAAAAGCGAAGAGGGATGGGTACTTCAAGAATTTATTTGACATGCTAGGAGATCTTCACATTAACCTTCATCTTTTATATTTTTTATAGGGAATGCCCAAGTATGATAAGTACTTAAAAGATCCGGTCACTAACAAAGTTAAGCTATAAGATGGTGAGATAGTAGCACTCACTGAGGAGTGAAGCTCTGTAGTTAAGCAGAAGAGACCCATAAAGCTCAAAGATCTTGGTAGTTTCACTCTCCCCCTAAAAATTAGCAATAGTAAGGTGGTCTACACACTTAGTGATTTAGGGAAAAGTATCAACTTGATTCCTCAATTATTATTCAACACTTTGGGCTTGGGGAAACCGGGATCAAGCTATGTGTTACTCAAACTAGTAGACCAAAACATAACCCATTCTGAAAGAATCATTGAGGATGTTCTCATCAAGTTTGAAAAGTTTATTATTCCTACGGATTTATTATTTTATATTTTAAGGTAGATAAAAGAGTATTAGTCATCTTAGGACGTCCATTCTTGGTGACGAGTGGAACATTGATAGATATTACAAAAGGGATGCTCACAATAATGCTGGATGATGAAAATATGGTTTTAAAAGTGTACATGTCAGTGCTTATCCACTAACCATCCTTAGAAGCAATATCATTTCATGATGTCGGGTCCAAAGACTTTTATGTTATTCTTGAACAACATTAGGTGGCTGAGCATATTTATTGAGTTGTTGTAAAGTGGTGAGCCTCTATTTTTTAGAAGGACTTATTATTTCATTATTATTTATTTATTGACTCAGTACTTTTGGATTCATTTGGTCATAGTTGGGGGAATATCCCAACTTAGTTGCTATTATGGTTCTAGAGTCTATTGTGGAAAAATAAAGTATGGTTATTGTTTTGACTCTTAGTTTCATTTGAGTTACCCATTCATATTTTTATTACTATCTTGAATTTTCATCCGCTTTATTATTATTGTTATTCCCTTGAGGATAGGTTAAGGGGGGCGGTCTTTGATCCATGGTAGGCTTGAGATACCCATCAGGGAATATCCAAAGGTTGGGTCATGACAAGCTTGGTTTCAAAGCACATTTTAGTGTCATTGGTTGGCCATAAATTCATGTTGATTAGAGTCTTTTTATGGGTTTGTAGTGCACCAAACTTAAAAGGACGAGGCTACAAGGCAATTAGGAATATTTTCCTTTCTTGTGTTCTATTTTGGGCTATAGAGTCTAGTGTTATGAAACTTTTCTAACTAGTGGCTTCCTCAAATTTCGGTTCATACCTCCCTAAATAACATATGTTTGCAGAAAATCTACTAGGAACTCTATTCCACCTGAGGAGAATATGTATGGGACTCACCTTGCTTATTGAGTGTAGACCCGATCTAAGGTCCCTTCTCCTAATTGTAAGAAATACCTTGTACTTCTACCTAGCTTAAAATTAACCTAGAAATGTTAGACTTATTTCAAATATGAATCCACTTTTATACATGTGGTATTTTCAAGATTTTCATTGATACCAAATTCACCCAAATTTGACACCCGAGCAAAGAGTTAGAGCCATTTTAGTAAGACAGTGTGCCACCTGAGCCATCAACGCATCGCGGAGCTAGCCAAAATGGCAATCTTCATAATCTAGTGATCCTCCATGATTTTGGGACATCTCACAAAGGCTCAAATTCATAGTTGTCAATTTCTAGTGACACGGCGCGATAGCGCCGCGTCGCGCCAGGGGTCTAAGTCGGGAAACTTTCATAGAATTAAAATACACTTCCAAGGATTAAAAGGGTCAAATTCTCACCCCTATATATACACAATAATACGTGATTCATCCATAATTCACCTAAAATATTTATTTTCTCTCAAGTTTTTCTCAAGAACAAGCTAGGGTTTTCAATTGGTGATTCGAATCCAACACTTAAATTTAAGAATCTCTCCGTCAATCTTCATAGAATAAAGAACTAAGGTCTGCACAATGTTCATTTATGTATTTATTTCATCCATGAAGCCCAAGAATCAAGTTTTAAATATTGTATTGTGAATATTTTATTATGGGTTGATTATGTTCATATGATTATGGTTGAATGATTCCCAAGTTGCAATCTTTATGTGTTATTCATGAACCTATGCTAGTATGTCGTCTAAAACATGTGAAATTGAGTTAAAATATGTAGTTTTGTAGTATTAATTTGATGGTCAAGCCTATTCTCTAATTCATGCATCCTAGGTGTTTGATAAAATGCCTAAGAGAATAGAAGTTTGCATTATAGCTTAATTATGACCCAAGTAATAAGTGTATTCTTTACCCTATGACTAAGAATGACTTCAATGATATTGTGTGTATTATGAATTGTTTAGGGAATGTCCATGAGATTAGGTTGATAAAAGTATGACATGTTTACATGCAATTCCATTCATGTACAGGACTGTGATAACCATGTGCTTCATGAAATCCCTAAATTAATGTATTATGAATTGTTGATATTGGTCATGTGTTCAAGAAGTCTCATGTCCTGTTAGTTTCATGATATCGAGTCCTAGGGGTACTTGTACCCAACAATTTAGTTGTGTTCCTAGAGCTAGTGTCATGTTTTCACGATACTCACAGTCAAGCCATGATCCTTAGAATTCAATCAGTCTTATGATTCAGGAAAACTGAGTAAATTCAGTATCAGTATAGTCCTACTCTGTAATTTCAATGACCTCAGTGGTCTTACTAACATCAGTACTCAGTAATCATTCTAACCTCAGTATTCCAAGAAGTCTCAATAAATTCAGTACTCTTCGTCAGTCGTCAGATCTCAGTAGCGTTCTGTCAATTGACAGGACTCGATAAACTCAATTTAGCTTCGCTAAACAATACCATTAGTATCAGTTTAGTTTAGTTAATCAGTTCAGTATGTATTCAGTTGGTAGTAGGATTCAGCACTGACTGAACCCAAGGGTAGGGCCTCACCTGCTATTCAATGGAGGGTGTGATCCTTAAAAGCAATCCTTGTGTTCCATAACTATAAATCTAGCATAGGTTGAGATGCACCCTACGCGTTTATGGATTTATACATCTCATTTGAGTCTCCTACTAGGAGCGGTTGACGAAAGTACTCTCTATTAGAGAGGGTATACTCACAGCTTATCTTTACCCGTGGCATAGTACAGACACCCTTCCAACTGGGGTTTCAGGTTGGACCCCACCAGTTAAGTTTTTGAGGAATGTTAGTTAGATAATTACCTTCGACAGTTTTAGTTTCAAATCCAGTTTCTATAATAGAACTCAGCTCAATTCTACTGAAATCCAGGACTGTCAGATATAGTTAAATCAGTTCAGTATGGAATCCAGCTAGTTCCAACAGTAATAGGACTGTTAGATGCAGTCACTCATATTATCAGTATTCATACTCATTAATCATGTTATCATGAACTTAGTAAATAGTATATTGATTAAATGAAACCCATGTTCTCAGTATTCAGTTTAAGGACTGTCAGATACAGTCAATCAGACCATTTCTTCATAATCAGAACTGTCAGAAACAGTTTCCTTTATTATTAATATTACATTAGTTCCTAAGTATTCAGTAGGTCAATCGGTATCCCAGTATCAATACTCAGATATTAGTAAATCCATGTTATCAGAATTCATGAGTTAACATTAACACGATCTCAGTTATAGTTATGTATTCATGCATATATTCTCGCATTCATGTTATATAATCAGTTATTATTATTCATGAATATGAACCATTGAATTTAGCCTACCTTACTTATATACCAGTACATTCAACGTGCTGACGAATTTATGCTATGGTGTTTTATACCATAGTTTTAGAAGCACGAGTTCCCGAGCATCCTTAGTAGATCAGACATTCAATAACCAGACTAGCAGTGAGTCCTCATCATTCGAGGATAGAATAATTATTTTATTACTTTATTATTTTACTAGTTCAGAGTTAGTTGGGGACATATCCTATTAACTCCATAGTTTTCAGACAGTTTAGAGGCTTTTAGACTATAGCATGTTTCAGACAGTTTATCTTAGTTTTGGGTATTGTCATACCCCACTATAGATATTGTATTATGTTTAGTATTAGTTTTGTTTTGAATCTTATGGCCATACAACTTATATTCCGCATATTTATAATTTATTATTCAGTGCTTCGTTACAGATCTTAGTCATGGGTTAGCTTGTGGTCATTCGGGGTCATGAGCACCGTATACCATTCTGAAAACTAGATTCGGGGTGTTACAAAGTTTTTATCAGAGCCTAAGGTTCAACAGTATTCTAACAAGTCTGAAAAGACGCATCTAGTAGAGTCTTGTATATGGGTGTGTTGTGCACCACACTTATGTATAGGAGGCTATAAAATTTTATTATGAATAGTTTCCCTTTTTTCAGTATTTATGTCGTGCTAGTGAGCATAAGCTCAAAATTTTCTCTCTGTCTAATCCATTCTCCCTTTCATTTGCAGAACATGCCTCCCAAAGGGACTAAGAAAAGGAGAATAGGAAATCAGTCAGCACCTCAACCCGTTCAGTGAGATCCTCTGGATGAGCATATCTCTTATGGAAAATTCAGGACTGTATTTACTACTCTAGCCAATGTAGTTGCAGCTTAAAATGAATGGCCAGCTGTTGTTCCAGCTAACCCAGTGGCCAATTCAGCTGTAAATAGGATTCGGGACTTCACTCGAATGAATCCTCTCTTATTCTTAGGTTCTAAGTCCGAAGAGGAACCACAGGAATTCCTCGACCAGGTTCAAAAAGTCATAGACATCATGGGAGTGACTTCAAGTGAGAGTGCAGAGTTAGCCACTTATCAACTACAAGATATATCCCATACATAGTTCTAGCAGTCGAAGGTATACAGGGGTATAGATGTCGATCCCATACAATGGGAAGAGTTTGCTATAGCCTTCTGAGATAGATTCTTTCCCCTAGAGTATAAAGAAGCTAAAGTATTAGAGTTCATCAACCTCAGACAAGGTAGTATGATCGTAAAAGAGTATTCCCTCAACTTTACTCAGTTAGCCAGGTACGCTTCCCATGTAGTAGCATACAGTAGATCCAAAATGAGTAAGTTTGTGACTGGGATATTAGGTAGAGTGGATAAGGGGTGCAAAACTGCAATGTTTATTAAGGATATGGACATATCTAGGCTTATGGTCCATGCTCAGTAGATTGAGGAGCAGAAACTTTATAATAAGAATAGGGAAAATAAGTAGGCCAGAACTGGTAGTTATAGTTTTTTCCCAGCCAGGGTCACAGGGTGTTAACCATTCTCAGCATAGACAGAAGTTTCCATCCCCAGTTCCATCTTTAGCTAGTGCACCAACATCAAAGTTCAAAAATGGCCATAGAGATGAGGCACTAGGCTCCAAGGACCATGGTAGTGAGAGCAGGGTTTTTACTCATCCACTTTACAAAGAGTGTGATAAGCATCATAAGGGTGTGTGTAGAGCCAGCAGTAATGTGTGTTTTGGATGTCGCGAGTCAGGTCATAAGGTTTGAGACTGTCCTAAACCCGGTCCTCAAAGTCAACACGATCGTCTTTCAGCTAAGTTCGATTGCCCAAATCTGCAGGGTGCCAATTCCAGCGCTATCAGTGGGATACACCCAAATAGACTCTATGCACTTCAGTCTCGATAGGATTAGGAAAGTCCTCCTAATATAGCCACTGGTATGTTATAGATCCTTCATTTATATGTTCTCACATCTTTAAATTTAGGAGCTTCTTTTTCTTTTGTAACTCCTTGCATAACAGTCAACTTTAAGGTCAGACCAAATATTAATAGGACCTTTTTCCAGTCTCTACCCCAGTGAGTTGGTCAATTATAGCTCGATAGGTATATGAGAACTATCAGATTAAATTATCTTACAAAACCAGGCCTTTAAGTTCTAATAGTAATGCTAGTACGTGTAGAAAATTAATAAGGGAAGGTGATTTCTGACCTATTCCTATTGCAATACAAAGTTTTAGGGTTCATATACATGAGTCATATTACAATTCATGTACCCAGCTTATATTCCCACCCTTTCCATAAAAATAGTAGGTGAATTAAGTTTCTAGTATAAGGATTTTCAGCTTAGTCTGTGTTATGAACAAAGTTTCATGAGTACATAAACATCAGACTCATGTCATGTTTTAGAGTATGCTTAGCCCACGTAATTCATGACTTCACTCTTAGGGTTCAGTCAAACTCAAATTATGTCACATATACTCTCAGTTTAGATACCTCGGTGAATTCATAGTGTTAATGTTCCATTTTGTAAGCCTCAGTTACAGCGTCATTCATTAGTCAATATCTAGTAAAGGACTCAGATAGTTCAACAGAACAATGGCTTTTATGTAATACCCCAGGAAATTTTTTGTTAAAGTTTTGTGTGTAAACGTTTTGGGTTCTATCTTATAGAATGAATTATAAATTTTTCATGTAAAATATCTTATATTATTACCCACCACTGCATAGAGTATCGAATAATCTTTCCAACAATATGTGGATCATCTAAAATGGACACCCGAGCGACGAGTTATGAACATTCTGATCGAATTGTGAATAGTAGTGAACAGTAAAACGTGCAGGCAAAAGTACCGAGGCCTGGTGTATTTTTTCTCCAACTTTAAACAATCATAACTCCTTCTGCATAATGATCTGGGTGATATACTATATATCAACAAAAATATACGCAAGTCCTCTTTCCAATGAAATTGGTTTTATTCAATTTGTCTAGCGGAGCAAAAAGTTATCGTCGATATACTTCTGCCTATCAAAAGTGAATTTTTAGGTCAACTTCAAATGATCATAACTCCTCGTACACAATGATCTGGGTGAGATACCATATATTAACGGAAATATGTGAGAGTCCTCTTTCTAATGAAATTAGTTTCATCCAATTTGAATATCGGAGTAAAACGTTATGGTTGATCTACTTTAGACTATCAAAACAGTCCACCAAAGGACAGATTCGAGATTTTTTTTGATTTTTAGGGCGGTTTGGTCATTTCCCTTCACCCAAAATCTTTCCAAATCCTATATTAAAGCCTATTAGAAGCATTATATGTTATATTTCATCAAACTCCCTCAAAAAGAAAACCCTAAGATCCTACATCCATCTCCAAGAACCTCCAAAATTTACCATTAATTCTGAAAATTTATTCAAGATTCCAAGATCCTAGTTCAAGAACTCCAAGAACAATCATTGAAAGGCACGAATAACATCTCAAAAATGAGTATCGATCTAAAGTTCATCATTCAAGATATGTGGGATTTTTCAACAAGAACTCTCTTTCATCCTTGTGCCCAAAATTAATTTTATTTACAAAGGCATGATTTTTATTTGATGTTTATGAATTTGAAGCATGAATCCATATCATATGATGATTATTATGAAATCTTGATGTTTATGATTTTGAAAGATGAATTTACATGTGTGGTGATATAAAGCATAAATCATGAATGATATTTATCATGATTTTGATATTTGGATTGTGAATCACCATTGGAAAATTTTTTTTGAGAAAGTGTTTGTTATAAGCACGTTGATGTTGATTATTTGAGATATTTTGAATGATTTGACCTTTTGGTCTTAATGAAGTTGTTTTGAACTCGAGTGTGAAAGAAATCCACAACATGGTTGATTTTGATAGATGGGAAGCATGATGGCTCCCGATGTATATTTATATATTACTAAAATTGCTTTGTTGTTAATTGTCTTTGAAATGATTTGAAGTCCGGAAGAAATCTTTAGCATCGAGTGGCAGGTATAAACCGACCTTACTTTTCTAGAACTACGTGCCCCCAGGAGAGATCCTGAGGATAATTTATATAGTGATAACTGGTTTGTGTGGATTTGATATTGAAAGTCCTACTCCAATGGCAAGATAGGATGGCTCTCCCCAACATAGGTTGTACATTGGACTCCATGTAGATCACATGGTTTATGTCAATTATAGGATCTCCCAGTGTGTGTGTTTCCTTGTGTCTTGGTGAATGGTGAAGTGATTTGAAAGTGGAATTCTGAAAGTTATTCTTTCAAAAGATTTAAATGATATTTACATTTTGAGAATCGATATTCTTGATGAACTGAAAGTGATTGACAAATTATATGATGACTCACATATGTTATTGTACTTATTTCATCCTCTCATGATTATGATGATTTTCTTCGGGCTATGTGAGTCTTTCATATATCCTACATATTTCTTATTAATATTTATGATGTTGATGTTTATACAACTACATACACCCCCATATACTCAGTTTCTTTCCATGGTACTGACCAACATCTTCAAATGTGGGCCACATTTTCTTAGAATGTAGGTTGAGGTGCTCAGTTCCAAGTTCGACTGTGATTCTTTGGGCATGCTATTCTACATCCTCTATTATGGTGAGTCCTCATATTCTGAGGACGTGATGTCTGATGTTGGTTTCACGGAATTGTTTACATTTGATAACTGAGTATGAGTCAGTTGGGGAATGTCTCAACGGCTCGCTAGTTTTATTAATTTTTGTAGAGGCTTGTTAGACTAGTATAGATGTTGGGAGTTGACTAATAAGTTGTATTTTGTTATCTTTCTGAAATTATTTTATTCTTGGATGATGATTACTTTGTTGATATTTGAGGGTTATTTATGGAAACCCCATTGATTTTTGTTGAACTAAATAAAAATGACTCAAAGGGTTAGCTTAGGGATACTCATAGCCTCAAGCACCGTGTGATGCTCCAGGACCTATTTTTCAAAGCATTACAAACTTGGTATCAGAGCCTAAGTATTTACGGTGTCCTAGGGAGTCTGACAAGCCATGTTAAGTAGAGTCTTGATCATCGGTGTGTAGCGCACCATATCTATGAGCAAGAGGCTATAAGACATTTTAGGAAAAAGTGTTATTCTTTCTTTCAGAAGTCTATCGCACTTAAAGTGCCTCTCTCTGCTATTGATTCGTGCTCTCCTATTTTAGAAATATACCTCCACGTCGAGCGAGAAGAAATAATGATGGTCAGCAACATCAACCTGCTGACCTATTGCTAACCCATTGAATGAAAATGTGTCTCATATTGAATTTCAGGCAGCCTTTCAGGCGCTGGCCCAAGCTGTTACTCCGAATGTTCAGGCCAACCCAGCCTCAGCTCCACAGCAGTAGGGAGGTGATTCAGCTGCTGCCAGGATTTGTGACTTTATGTGGAAGAATCCTTTAGAATTCTATGGGTCTAAGTCTGATGAAGATCCACAGTTATGTTTAAAGAAGGTGCGGAAGATTACTCAGATCATGCATGTATCTAAGGAACATAGTGTGGAGTTGGCTGCGTATAGGTTGAAAGACCTTGCTTATGACTGAGTTGTTGCTTAGAGGAAAGGTAGAGGTAAGGGAGCTGTCCCTACAACTTGGCAAGAGTTCCACGATGTATTCCTGGATAAGTTTTTCCCTTTGGAGATGAGGGAGGTGAACGTGGAAGAGTTTATGAACCTGAGACAGGGCTCTATGAATATTAGGGAGTACCGTCTAAAGTTCAATCAGTTAGCCAAGTATGCTCCTGACTTAGTGGCTGATAATTGGGCTAGTATAAATAAGTTTGTGATTGGAGTGTCTAGTTATATGGTTGAGGAGAGTAGGTCTGCCATGCTGAATAGTAAGATAAATCTTTATAGGCTAATGACTAATGCCCAATAAATTAAGGCAGACAAGATTAAGGAGAGAGATAAAATGTGATGGAATAAGAGAGATAGGTCTGAGAAGCATGGATAGGGTAAGACTAGATCGCAAGGAGGGAGTTACCCTCAGTATCAGGATCGTTCATCTATGCTAGCACCATCATCCCCTGTGTCCTAAGTGTGGTACCAGGGCACAGGTCATATCCATCCAGGTTCCAGCATAGTGCTGGCAGTAAGCCAAATCATCCCCTGTGTCCTAAGTGTGGTAGGGCTCATTTGGGTGAGTGTTGGGGTAAGAAGAGGGGTTGTTTCTAGTGTGGTGACCTGGGTCACAGAGTTAGAGATTGTCCACGGGATGGACAAGGGCATCGTGACTATCGTCCTCAGACCCAGACTCAGACTGTTAGTGCTCTAGTTCTGGTGACTCGCCCAACCCCAATTCAGGGCGCCTCTTCTAGCAATACTGGCGGGTTGCGCCAGAATAGATTCTATGCTTTATCGTCCCGACAGGAATAGGAGGACTCTCCCAATGTTGTTATTTGTATGCTTCGTATATTTTAGTTTGATGTGTATGCTTTGTTGGATCCTGGATGTAGCTTCTCATATGTTACACCTTTGATTATTATGAATTTTGAGATGAGTCTTGAGATTATTCCTGAGCCTATCCTAGTTTCTACCCTAGTGGGTGATTCAATTGTTGCCCAGAGAGTGTATAAAAAGTGCCTTATTACCGTTCTTCATAGAGTCTTGTTGGCCGATCTGATTGAGTTAGACATGGTAGATTTTGATGTGATTCTGGGTATGGACTGGTTGTATTCTTCTTATGCCTCTATTGATTGTCAGACCTGAGTGGTTAAGTTTTAGTTTTTGGGTGCATCCATGTTTGAGTGGTCTGGGAATTCTGTCACCCAAGAGTCATTTTATCTCTTACCTCAAAGCTAGAAAACTTATTTCCAAGGGGTGTATTTACCATTTGGTTAGAGTCAAAGACACTAGGTCTGAGACTCCAACTCTTCTATCTGTTAACGTCGTCAATGAGTTTTCTGATGTCTTTTTGGATGACCTAATAGGGATATCTCCTAATAGAATGATAGAGTTTGGGATTGATCTTCTTCCCGATACTCAGCCCATTTCTATTTCTCCTTACCGTATGGCCCCTGTAAAACATAAGGAGTTGAAAGAGAAACTCAAAGATCTACTAGATAAGGGTTTCATAAGGCCCAGTGTTTCTCCCTAGGGTGCTCCTGTGTTGTTTGTCAGAAAGAAAGATAGATCTTTTCGTATGTACATTGATTACCGCCAACTGAATAAAGTCACTATAAAAAATAAGTACCCCCCTCTGATAATAGATGATTTGTTTGACAAATTGGAAGGTGCAAGTTATTTCTCAAAGATACACCTTCATTCTGGCTATCATCAACTCAAAGTTAGGGAGTGTGACATCCTAAAAACCGCTTTCCAAACTCGTTAGGGACATTTTGAGTTTCTTGTTATGTCTTTCGAGTTAACTAATGCCCCAGCAGCTTTCATGGACCTTATGAATCGAGTGTTCAAATCATATCTGGATTGTTGTCATAGTGTTCATCGATGATATACTGGTGTACTCCCATAGTGAGGATGAACATTCTGATCATCTCCGAACTTTCTTGCAAACCCTTAGAGATCACATGTTGTTTGCCAAGTTCAGTAACTGTGAGTTTTGGCTAAGGTCAGTTACTTTTTTGGGTCATACCATTTCTTTCGAGGGTATTAGAGTTGATCCACAAAATACTGAAGCTGTTAGAAATTGTCCTAGACCTATTTCTCCAACTGATATCGGAAGTTTCTTGGGTTTATCTGACTATTAATGTCGTTTTGTTGAGGGTTTCTCCTCTATAGCATCTCCTATGACTTCGTTGACCGAAAACAAAGTGAGGTTCTTGTAGTTCGAATCTTGGGAGAAGAGTTTTCAAAAGTTAAAGATCGACTCACTTCAGCCCCTGTTTTTACTTTGCCTGATAGTGTTAATGGTTTGGTGGTGTACTGTGATGCTTCGAGAGTTGGGTTGGGTTGTGTATTGATGTAGAAGGGTAAGGTGCTAGCTTATGCTTCTAGACAGTTGAAATCCCATGAGAAAAATTACCCCACCCATGACCTTGAGTTGGTTGTTGTTGTGTTTGCTTTGAAAATCTGGAGAAACTATTTGTATGGTGTCTATGTTGATGTTTTCACTGATTATAAGAGTCTGCAGTATGTGTTTACCCAGAGATAATTGAATCTTAGGCAGAGACGATGGTTAGAATTGTTAAAGGACTATGATATAAGTGTGCTAAACCATCTGGGCAAGGTCAATATTATGGTGGATGCCCTAAGTAGAGTGTCTATGGGTAGTGTTTCATATATGGTAGAAGGTAAGAAAGAGTTGCCTCGTGATGTACATCATTTGGCTAGATTGGGGGTTAGGTTGTTTGACTCTGCTGAAGGTTGTATAGGGGTTCAGACTAGTTCTGAATCCTCCTTGGTTTCGAATGTGAAGGAAAAGCAATACTTAGATGCTAGTTTGGTCAGGCTGAAGGAGTCAGTCAAGGACCAAAAAGTAGAGGTTTTCTCCCAAGGGGGAGATGGTGTGTTGAGATTACAGGGTAGATTGTGTGTCCCGAATGTTGATAATCTGAGATAGAGTATTATGGATGAAACGCACGAGGCACGATATTCTATTAATCCTAGTTCCACCAAGATGTACCGAGACTTATGGGAAATCTATTGGTGGAGTGGTATGAAGAAAGATATAGCAGCGTTTGTAGCTAAGTGTGCAACATGCCAACAGGTTAAGGTTGAACACCAAAGACCTGTTGGTATGATGCAAGAGTTTAGTATTCCCACCTGGAAGTGGGAAGAGATACATATGAACTTCGTGATTGGTTTACCTCCTTCCCGATGCCATCATGATTCAATTTGGGTTGCGGTTCATAGGTTGACTAAGTCCTCTCATTTCTTGCATATTCATACTTCATATACTGCTGAGGATTACGCTAGATTGTATAACCGAGAGCTAGTCAGACTGTATGGAGTTCCCTTGTCTATAATTTCGGATAGGGTTACTCAGTTTACTTCGTAATTTTGGAAAGCTTTTCAGAAAGGTCTTGGTACCCAATTTCTTTTAAGTTCTACTTTTCATCCGCAAACCGATGGTTAAGCTTAGTGGACCATCCAGACCTTAGAGGATATGTTGAGAGCTTTTGTACTAGACTTTAAGGAAAGTTGGGATGATCACTTACCGCTGATAGAGTTTTCTTACAATAACAGTTTCCACTCTAGTATTGACATTGCTCTGTTCGAAGCCTTATATGGGAGGAAGTGTAGATCACCCATAGGTAGGTTCGAGGTGGGAGAAGTGGCTATGAGTGGTCTTGATTTGGTATTTGAGGCTATGGAAAAAGTTAAGTTGATTAGGGAAAGGTTGAAAACTACGCAGAGTCGTCAGAAGTCATATGCGGATGTTAGAAAGAGAGACCTTGAGTTTGAAGTTGGTGACCTAGTGTATCTGAAAATTTCACCCATGAAGGGGGTGAAGAGATTCGGAAAGAAGGGGAAGCTTAGTCCCCGTTATGTTGGTCCTTACAAAATTCTTAGTCGTGTTGGTAAGGTAGCTTATGAAGTCGAGTTGCCTTTGGAGTTGTCCTCTGTTCATCCAATATTCCATGTCTCCATGCTTAGAAAGAATATTAGCGATGCTGTGATAGTGGATTCCTCTGTAAGTGCTGACATTCAAGAAAATCTTTCTTTTGATGAGATTCCTGTTGAGATTCTTGATTTCAGTGTCCGAAAACTAAGGATCAAAGAAGTTCCCTTGGTCAAGGTGTTGTGGTGAAACCAATCTGTTGAGGGTGCAACTTGGGAAGCTGAGGTGGATATGCAATCCAAGTACCCGCACCTATTTTATGTAATTTCCGATCAAGCCGAAGGTACCGTTCTTTCATAAATCATGCACTTTTGATAAAAGTTGCAGTAGTCCAGCTGTCATTTATTGTGTGTTCAGCTGTAGTTTCTTGAATTTATGCACTCTATGTTGCATTCGGAGTGAGAAACGATGTGGTGATGAGTATAACAAATGGTTTCAGCTGTATGCTCTATTCCCTATCTAATCTTGGCATCTCTAGCATCATTCAAGGATGAATGTTTCCTGGGGGGGGGGGGGGGGGGGGGATGATGTAATACCCAATTTATAACAAATTGGGTATAAGAATCAAATTACGCTAGCTCTCACAAGGAATTCACAAGTTAAATAGGATGAACCATAGGCTTGCCCATAATTTAGTAGTCAACTAATATCAAAATGTTAAGGCTCAGGATCAAATAGGTCTTTAAGGGTTGTTAAATAAGGTAAGGGACGGGTAGGAACTATTTTGGCCAATAATAGTAACTATCTTCCCTATGTGCTTTAATACATCACCTTATACAATTAAGACCAATCTCTAACAGCCAATTCACAGCACTTCTATCTACCATTATCTTTTGTTTTACTCCATTTCATTAAGGTTATTCACACATAATATGGTGGAAGTGTTGTCTATTAATTCATAATTCAATTTTTAGCACAAAATTCGTTCACTCCTAACCACAACACGTCAAATTTACACACCAGTAACTACTACTTTGGGGCTTCAATTTCACCTTCCTCTTATTTGAATTTCATACTCCGTACTCAATTAATTTTACACTAAAGAGCTTAGGAGCTTTAGATCAAATTAAGGTCAAGCAAAGAAGGGATTATTAGGCTACATATGAGGCTTCCAAAGAAAATTCTAATGGCTTAATGGGGTTAACTAGGATTATGCATAAGGGTAGGTAAAAGAGGGTATAAACATGGCTATCAAAGAAAAACTATATCTTCTCCTAAACCCACACTCTTTATTTCTTTTTGCACACAAACCAAGAAAGTTCTAAACATCAAGTATAATAAAGAATATGCAACAACCTTACATTCACATGGCACATACTCAACTTAAGTAGTACAACAGAGACTCTCAACCAAAAAAATCATATAAATTCAACATTAAGACAACATGTACAAGAGTAATTCACATAATCAACATGATTTTACAACCCAAACACTTGCATTGTGCTGTCACTTATATCACCAACAAGAATATCAAACTTATTCCTAACATAAAATTTTTTAAAATTACTCCTGAAAATGGGAATTTCCCTACTCCACACTTAAAAATCTACTTTGTCCCCAAAGTATACTTAAAAGTAGATATAGAAATACTCCCAAAGGCCACTAGCCCTAGCTAGTAGCATATTTATGCATCAAGGGGGTGTGGGGACCCCACACTTAGTCTTTGTCATGCTCTTTAGCTTAGGTTTTTCGCTACTCAGACTTCCCATCAACCTATGATTCAACAAAAACAAATACTAGTGAAGTAAAAACTAAATACTTAAAATAAAACATACCTAAACTTTGGTTACCTCCCAAGAAATGCTTGATTTAGTGTTGTGGTATGACCTAATCTTTGAATCATTCATTTTTCTTCATCCTCTTCCCCCTAAATAGATGTTGTCTTCTTATTCGTTTCTAACCTCTTAAGTGTGACTCTCAAGTTCAATAGATTTCTCAATAATAGCCTTTTCAGTTTCATCAATATGCATCAGTTTAGGCTAGGGTGGTTGTGTCTTCGGTAGCTCACTAAGGAAGCCTGAAGAGGTATTTTTTGGATAGACTCCACCACCCCACACTCATCCCCTTTAATAACGATAATCATGCACAAATCTTTGTTGTGGCATAGTGTGTTGAGTGGTTTGTACACTTTGAAATTCTCATCTTCATCATCCAACTTCATTTTAAGTGTTCCCTCTTTCACATCTATCAATGCTACAGCTATCACCAAGAATGAACTTCCTATGATAACTGGTAGTCTTTTGTCTTCCTAAAAATCTTGAATAATAAAATTAGCAGGAATAATAAACTTATCAACCTTGATGAGAATATCCTCTATGATTCCTTAAGGATGATATATGGTCTGGTCTGATAGTTGGAGTAACAAAGAGATCGATGTCGACTTCCCTAAACCCAAAATATTAAACCAGGAAAGAGGCATCAAGTTGATACTTTCCCCAAAATCAACAAGGGCATAGACCATCTCACTATTTAAAATTTGATTGGGGATAGTGAAACTCCTAGGGACTTTGAGTTTTTTGGGCATATTCTACATAACTACATAGCTACATTTATCCATGAGTTCTACCATCTCAATATCCTACATCTTAACTTTGTTAGTGACCACATCCTTCATGTACTTAGTGTACTTTGGCATTTCTTGAAAAACATCTAAAAGAGGAAGACTAATGTGAAGCTCTCTGAACATGTCAAAGAACTTCTTTGAAGCACGTATTCTCCTTCTCTTTTCTAATCCTCTATGGGAAAGGTGGTGGTGATATCTCCTTCACCAGTTCAACAACTTTATTTTATGAGTACTTAGACTTTCTCAAATTTTCAGCAACTTTGTCCTCTATCGTTTGGGGAAGTATATCCACATCTACCTCCTTAGTTGTCTTTTGAGGTTATTTATTCAGGTCTTTACCACTTCTCATAGTGATTGCCATTACTTGTTTAGGAAGGTCAGTGTTACTTGACAAAGCACCTAGAGGCTTGACATTTTATGCTTACTGCATTTGTCTAACCTACATCTCCATGTTCTTTCTATCCATTTGGTGGCTTTTTATATATACTTGATGGCTCTTTATATCTACTGCCAATTTTGCTTGAACAACTAATATTATTTTAGTATCTCATCCATATTACTAGTAGCCTAATTCCACTAAACTCGTTGTTGCTGAAACTGCAGCTATTAGTAGTTCTATAATGGATCTAGTCGTTGAATCTTCCACTTTAGAGTGTAGGCATTCCCATAATTTGGCCTTTAAGCATTGCCCCTCGAATATCACTGACAAGGGATTTGTAGCACGCATCACCATAGAATTACCCACAAAGCTCACACCAAGTACTTGTTTGTTGAACTGCATTAACTATTGTTGCAAGATGTGTAACCCCTAATTTTATATTATTGAACTAAGTAGTAACTGATTTTTAAGTGTAGCAATCTGAGGGGATATAATAGTAAATTGGTCCATCTCCAAGACGCCTGCAACCTTCTTTGTAGAACTTCTTTAGTTATAATGCCACTCAAGATTCCCTTGTATAATCTGGTTCAACAAGGTCTATACCTTATCACACGTCAATTCCAATGCTTGACTACCTGCAGCTGAATCTAGCTAAATTTCCACCTCATTGGACTGTTGATGATGTGGACATTCCCGAGAAAAGCTTTGAACCTCTTCCATTCATGATATAAATTCTTATCTGGCTTTTCTTTAAAGCACACAATCATAGTGCACAGTCTTACAGTCTTTCTAGATGGAAAGAATCAGATGAGGAATTTCTAGGCTAACTTATCCCAAGTTGTGATTAAACTTGCTGGTTCAGCGTTCAACCACTTCTTTATTTTCTTCAATAATGAAAAGGGGAACAGTGTCAGCCTATCATAATTAGTTGACACACCAGTAGGGATGAATATGTCACTAATCTCAAGGAAGTTCAATAGGTGGACCTGTGGATCTTCATATAAAAGCCCCATACATAGTCCATTGTTTAACAGAATCTGAACCATGTTCTGTTTCATCTAAAATTTACCTCCAACAACCGCTTTCTAAATAGGAGAAGTCATATTTTTCGGAAGTAGGATTGCCACTTCAAGAATTGTCCTGTGGGCTAGGTAGTCTTCAGTCATGATATTAGGGTTGTCTTTTTCCTCTTGAATTTGTTGGATATGATGGAGAAGGACTTTTTATCTTCTTAATTAATGAAAACATTACTTAGGTTTGGGGCTTAGTTCAACCAATTCCCAAACCCTTGCCAGCTTACTGGTCTGTAAACCTATTTCCTGCAAATTAAATACCAAGGCTAACTGTAAAGCACCAAAGAAATCAAAAAAACAAAAATAACTAAAATAGATGCTAATTTATAAGTCCTCAGCAACGACAACATAAAATTGTTGCGCCCAAGCGCACACACAAGTGTACGTGGTCTCATCATGTAATATAATGGACTTAAATAAAGTTGAATATCAATCCCTCTAAGACTTGTGTTAAGAAACTATCCAATTCTATTATAACTTTTGAGATTAACTAGGGCAACATAGTCAAAATAGTTTTGAAAGTTTATCAACTAAAAGTACAATACAATAATGCCGAAAAGTAAATACTTTAGATAATCAATGGATGAAAACCCACGGTTAAAGAACTACAAAAAATCATACTATGCTATTGAAATTCATTTTTTTGATTACTTATCTTTGTTTTTTATTCGTAGGGCTTATCATATGATCATGGTCTCCCGATCTCTAACCTTCTATCTAACTAGACATTACAACTACATCATTGAGCAGGGATGTAGTAATCTACTTAGATGCATTAAGATTTCACCCTACAAGTGAACTGAGCAAGGTTCTAGGTATGTATCTATCCTAGGTGCTAATTCAAATTCCTTATTTTATAAAAGAATAAGAACCTTACTCTACTTATCCACACGTTCTATCTTTTTATTCCCCTTCTGGTCTCACAAAGTCGACAATTGATATATTATAAGGGTTGTGAATCCTTTAAATTTTTATAAAAAGGATAAATAAACAACCAAATATCATAAAAAATCCAAACAAAATCAATAATAAGGGACAGTAGTCATGTTCTTGGCCTTAACCCTGAAAAGGGGAAGTTTAGAAGCTAATGGACATAATCATAATAGAAATAAAGGAAAACATATTATAATACTTAAAAATACTAAAGTAAAAAAAATAAAACCATATTTGATGTTTTTATATGACCCTCTAAAAGATCCAAAGACGTCCAAGAGTGTTTAACAATGTGCACAAGTGTGCTATTTGTAGGAGGACTGTTTGGCCGGTATAGGAATGAGGTCCGCTATGCATTGCTTTGTCCTAGGGAGTTTTGAATTTTGATTATTCCCAGGGAATAAGGGGTGGTGTGGATTGCTTATTCCTATGGAATAGGGGGTTCTTCTCGCCATTATTGCGAGGCTTCACAGGAAATTGCATTTTTGGTTTATTCATAAGTCTTATGCCTTGTCATTCCATCACAAGCCTTCTGGTGTTATTTCACCTTTATTTATAGCTTTTTCATCATCCATATATCATCATAATTAACTCACAAAGAACCCCACGTATAAGAGCTTAAAACAACACAACATCAAGAACGGTGAACTAGAAACTCAAGTTAAGAACTAGTGTCATCCTATTAATATTTAACTTTGTTTTGACTTTTGGATTGATTCAGTTGCACTTTGAAAACTATAATAAAGTTTTTACACAAATAATTACACAATAATAACCTTAGGAACTCATTAAACACGTTAAAATCCATTGAGATAGACTAGAAAACCACCTAACTCAAGTTAGTAACACTAGTTTTCTCGTTTATACTCTAAGTTACCAAGTTAAGTACAAACTTGTTTGAAAAAGACCATGAAAATTGTATTAAAATACTTAAACACTACTATGCTCAATTATATCATCATTAATCTATTATGAAAACAAGTTGTCCTCAAAACAAAGCTAAATATGCTAGGATAACGACACTAAGGTTCATAAAGCAACCTTAGATCATCAGGATAGGGTAAGGGCCATAAAAATGAGTCGTTAAACCAC